>NC_142929.1:144478533-144526033 GCF_046866305.1 Octopus bimaculoides | reverse complement strand
TATATATATATATATACACATATATATATATATATATATGCAATATTTTATCAACAATGTCTCATTAAGCTGTCCTGGAATCGATATACGATACCGTTTCTTCAGCTTCAAAATCTATCTATCTATCTATCTATCTATCTATCTATGTTTTGGTCGACCTGTCTGTCTCTCTGCTTGCCTCTCTCCCCCTCCACGCGCGCACGCACGCATACACACACACACACACAAACACACACATGCGCACGCACACACACACAGTGTGATCTCTTTGCCTGCTTAGATATCATGAAATGTAAGTATGTGAAGGGTGTATGTGCGTGTGCGTGTGCGTGTGTGTGTGTGCTTGTATGCGTATTCGTGTTTAAATATGCATATATATCTATGTGCATATGCGTGTATATATTATATACATATATATGTGTAATGCATATATATACATGTATAGACATATATATGAATATATATACACACTGTGTATATACAGATGCATATATGTACACACATATATCTGGGTATGTTTGTGTATGCTGGTCGTGTGAGTGTGTGTGTGTCTGTGAGCACGCACACAAATCAAAACCATGGAGAATTCCGATATAAACATGTTGTTTCAAAACTTAATCACTCTATGTAAACTGTTTCTGATCCCAGAAAGGTCCTGACAAATATTACTGTTTTATGAATAAATTGGTTAAAATTTTGTAATAAAAACAAAACAATTTTTACAAAAGCAATAAAATTAATAAACTTCCTCAACTGACTTCTCCGAGAAAATACTGGAGGAATATAATTAAAGTTGCGTATCAGCAGCCATCTTTTTTGCATTGCTATATATATTCTATTTTGTGTATCAGCTTATATGTATTGTAGTTATTGGAGTAAATTCGTGTTTGATTATATCCAAACCAGTTTTCTAAGTTAGAGGTTGTTTTGTGTTTCTACAGATTGCGTTGTTTACATTTATCCAAATTATTGACAGTTTAAGAAAATAAGATATAAATAAGGTATAAAATATAAAAAAAGAAAACTAATTACTTTTGCTTTTCCGTCATTCATATGCATTTATATTGCTTTCTATTAATGCGTGTGTAATGAAACTGAGTCATAATTTGCAATGAAAATTATGATTTGTTCTATTTTAAGATAAGAAGTGCAAAGGTGAACCACTCCAGTGGATAATCATTTAATGGTTTGAATAAAAGCGTAAGATCAGCTTGCATGGCCTTTCTGTAGGGCTTTGGGGATTCATAGGGAAGAAGAAAAGAGGAAATATTTATTTCATGACCCCTAAGTTATTCGCATTCCAGAGAGAGTGTAACGAATTCTTGGTACAGAACGAATTCTGCCAAAGATATGCTAGACCAAAGTGATGAATTTGAAAGGCGAACATTTTTAGTTTACTTCATAACAGCAATTCCGGTATTTGACTAGTGCTTTTTATTTTATTAATCCTGAAAGGATGAAATACAAAGTTGACACCGACCGAAGTTAAACTGAGGATATAAAGATCCGCAAACAATGCCGCTGAGAATTTTGCCTGGTGCAACAACAATTATGCTAGCTCGCAGCGTCCATAATGAGAATGTTAATAAGAAACAATAATAGTATTGGTTTCAGATTTTGGCAGAAGGCCAGCAATTCCAAGGAGAGGTAAGTCGATTACATCGAGTTCAGTTTTCAACTGGTACTTTACCGACACGGAAAGATAAAAGGAAAGTTGATTTGGGCAGAATTTGAACTCTGAGTTCAAATTCCGGCGAGGTCGACATTACCTTTCATCCTTTCGATTAAATAAGTACCAGTTACGCACGGGAGCCGAATTAATCCCTTTGTACTTTTTTGTCCCCTCTACGTCTAGCCCCCTGTTGACAATGAAGAAATAAATACGATTGATTGCCTACGTCAGTCAGTCTCAAATTTTTTCGGATTGCTGCCCCCTTAACATCCAGGCTGCATTCCTAGCGTCCCCATCCCAACTAACTATTAAAAACATAGACCTCTTTCTCGAGTAAATAAAATTAACAAAGCCATTATTTTGTTGTTTTACATGGATTTCCACCCCATTATCGCCCGAATTTTCATATGAATCGCTACTCCATCATCGCCCCATTTTTCTTCAACGCCCCCTTGGAAGATTCCACCGCACCAGGGGGGCAATACTGCCATTTTTGAGAACCACTGGTATACGTGAACTTTGATATAAAACCTAAAATGATAAAACTAAATACCGCAAATTGTCTACTCCAGTGTTTCTAATTATGAGAAAATACACATTAATACAATTAATTCAGTAGGTATCATAAAATTTAGAATTTCTAATTAGCCAGATACATACTTAAGAAGGCAACGCAGAGTATATTTGAAATCTGATTCACCGTTAAGTATTTTTACATATTTAATATTAATCTTTGTAAATTCTTCGATATATCAGCTGAAAAGATAAAATAGATTGTGCTTAGTTCAATTAGAGAAATTTAAATATGAATCTGTGAAGCTAATTGAAATACAATAAGGCATTATCAAATTAATTAATTGTACATGTGTAGCCAATTATTTAGAATGAATTTAATTAAAAAATTCAATTGAAATTGAGATAGGTAAATGAAATACTTAATTCAGATATATAAATACTTTACATTACTCGGCCATCAATTCATTGAATTTGCTATTTGTCGCCGACATCTAATTAATTGCCGAGTACAAAGACATTTTAGTTATTCACTTACTTTTAATTCACTTTGCTAAAAATCCTGTATTACTGTGAAAGGTATCGATCACATTTAAATAATTACTCTTTTCATTTCGGGTCTAATTTTCGATGAAGTAAAAATGTGGAAGCTATATATAAGTTCTTTCCTGAATATCGTATGACTACTATGCAGGATTTAATTGGATCCATAACCGAATACTGCATTGTTTCAACTACTGTGTTTGCCACCCGATATATATTTGGTTTTTCTAACGTTGCTGGGAAGTATTCTTCCATGCGTTATTAAGTATAATTAGTATTCAATACACACTTACACGAAAGCATATCGACATTTTCACCCGCTATGTATGTATGTATGTATGTATGTCATTATTTAGTTTATTGGAAGATTTCTTGCCAATAGAGAAAGAACCAGTTTTTAACCTTGATCCAAGGCTCCTTCATTGGAATTTCAACATCAACAACGGGGTATTTTTGTTTATATGTATGTATGTATGTATGTATGTATGTATGTATGAATGTATGTATGTGCAGATGTGTATGTTCTATGTATGTATTCTAATGCATAGAATAACATACCTAGACATGCTCATATATATTTAAATGATAAACTTCTGGAAAGTTTTCACAGATGTTTACAGTTGAAGTGATGGATTGGATTTGTAGTTTTAGAATTAGCTTTCTCCTTTCTGGTTTTGAGAAGCCTAATTTCTCAGGATTGGTATTTAGGCAGTGTGTTACATATCTCAGGACCCCAGTAATTACAGGTACAAGCCTGTACTTGTAACCTGGATAGAGTAACTGCAGATTTATCAATAGTTCAGCATAGGTGTTCACTCTTTCACTGATCTTCAGCTTTATGTTAACATCTGCTGGGTAGCTAATTTCCACAACTGTAATAACTTTCTCTTCTCTATCTCAAATCATTATATCAGGTCTGTTGTGCTTATATTTTATTGAGGTCTTCACTGGTACATTCCATCAGTATTCCTTTTGTTTATGCCTTCTACCATATTGTGGGTTTTTATTTCTTTGTCCTCGGGATTTTCCTTCTGACGGATTTCATTGTACATATATACGTACATACATACATATCTACATACATACACACCTACAAAATGGCTTTCAATGAGATACAAACTCAAAAGCATTGTATTACAAGTAATATTTAATCGTTAGATTTTTAAACTTTGCTATTTGCTTTGTGTCTCTTTAAGTTCGGTAAATTACAAGCCAGTCATAAATCTATTCAATTTTATGAATTCTCAGTGAATTGCTGGGATCGCATGTATTTAAATAAAGAAGCATTAATTTTTTTTTTGTATAAAATACATGATTAGAATCGAAAATCTCTTGTTAAACCTATTCTATATCGTTGCTATAATGCAAAAGTGTCGTAAGTCCAAAACGTTGCTTTTTCAAAATACGAAATAATAGTCTCACCATTCTATAGTAAACTCGTTGTACTACACTGAAATTTTTTGATATCTATAGCAGCTGGAGATACGATAGTTTGACCGAAACAATCGGCTATTGGAAGCAAAAATCAATATTGAAAAAAAAAAAAACGCATTTGACCAAATTTGAATATACGACAGTCTAACATAATAGCAATAATAAGTACTTTTAATTCTTGATATATTTAACTATTAGTGTCGAGCTGGAGGTTTGGAAATCCAGAACAAGTACAGAAAGAAAGCAAATTAACCTGTGATATTGCTGATTTTGTATCGTGTTTCAACTCACCGACTTCAACATCTTAGGGGTAGACCGAAAACAAAACGCGCACTTGTTTCAGTCATTTGACTGCAGCCATGCTGGAGCACCGCCTTTAGTCGAACAAATCGACCCCATGACTTATTCTTTGTAAGCCTAATAATTGTTCTATCGGTCTTTTTGCCGAACCACTAAGTTACGTGGCCGTAAGCACAGCAACATCTCTTGTCAAGCGATGGTTAGGGGCTAAATACAGATACACAAGCACACACATACACACGCACATGCACACACACACACATACACACATATACATATACACGACGGGTTTCTTCCAGTTTCCGTCTACCAAATCCACTCACAAGGCTTTGGTCGGCCCGAGGCTATAGTAGACACTTGCCCATGGTGCCACGCAGTAGGACTGAACCCGGAACCTGTGATGGCGAAAAAAGCTTCTTACCACACAGTCACCCTTGCGCCTATAGTATGTATGTAATTGCCCTTTAAGTGCATAGATGAAACACCAATGTAGCAAGATATAATAAAAGTAATCTTCCGATTCTCGCTACAACACATTCATACCTTGCTGAGATAGATACATAGATAGATAGATAGATAGATAGATAGTTATATAGCTAGATAGATAGATAGATAGATAGATAGATATTCTTTAAATTGTTTCAGTCATTTAATAGCGGCCATGCTGGAACACTGCCTTGAAGGGTTTTAGTGGAACAAATCGACCCTAGGACTTATTTTGCTTTAAGGCAAGTACTTTTTCTGTCGGTATCTTTTGCGGAACTGCTAGGTTTCGGGGACCTAAATGCATCAACTGCGGTTGCCGAGCGGTAATGGGGGGGGGGGGCAGACACTAAAATACACAGGTATAGATACACACACACACTCTCTCTCTCTCTCTCTCTCACATATATATATATATGTGTGTGTGTGTTTGTGTCTCTTGCTATTCTGGTGTTTCACCTCTGCGCTCACAAGGCTCTTACATACATACACACGTATTTACGCTCGTGTAGGTGCGCATAGCTCACTAACGTATACCTTTTGTTTCTTATGAATGTTCCCTTAACGTAATATATCCTTATATTTTGCACTAGATGTTTTCTTGAACCAAACCCCAATATTAGTTTCAGATTTTGGCACGGGGCTAGCAATTTCGGGTGAAGGAGAGAGTCGATTACATCGACTCCAGTACCCCACTGCCACTTATTTGACCGACCCCCGAAAGGCTGAAAAACAAAGGTGACCTCAAAAGAAATTGAACCAAGAATACAAAGACTGATGAAAGCACTTTGCCCTGCGTACTAACAACTCTGCCAGCTCGCCGCAATATTAAATCATGCTAATTACAATATTAATTAAGCTTTATCAACAATGTTACTTTGTAATATTTTGTAATTCTTAATTACTTTCTTCTGTTCTTTGCTGCTTCCGTCATCAGTTTTCTTAGATTCAATTTTAATAAGTTAAAAACAAAATGAATCCTAGTAATACACCGAAAACTACCTTCCATAACTTCTTTCCTGAAAACAATGAAATGATCTCAGACAAAATCAATATTTTTCTTTCAAGATTCAGCAAGTAATACACTTTCTTCATGTGTTTTTTGTTTACTTAATATATTCTCATCAAAGCCACATACATTACATACTTCTTTTACAACAATCCCTTACAGACGCTTAAAAGTTTCGGACCAAATTAATCTAGCGAATAAAACCATTTTCACTAAATTATTACTTGCAGAAATTCTGGGTGGTAGATAAATTTTCTTTCATGTCGATTTGCTTATAGAGGCTTGCTTTACAAATCTCCATTTAGATCAAATTCAGAGTTAAGCTCCGTGCATGACCACAAAGTATTTAATCAAGCGAAGTTACTGACCTATTGTTCACGCAATTTCTATAATCATATTTCGTGGCGTTAAAGTCCAATATGATTGTTCTCTACTAAAGCACAAACTGTACCAACTTAACAGACAGTAACACTCCCGATTTTCAATATCAAATAGTTTGCTTCCTTTCTTTTCCTTTTCAAAGAATACAAACTCTCTCACACACACACATGTATGTATATACACACACACACACACACACACACACACACACACACACACACACATATACACACACACACACACACACATATATATATATATATATATATATATATATATATATACATAAATATATAAATATATATATATATGTATATATATATATATATATATATATATATATATATATATATATATATATATATATATATATATATATATATATATACACACACATATATATATAAAGAGAAAGAGAGAGAGTGAAATAGAGAGAGTTATTATAATTTATCTTTTATACATGATTACCATACAAACGAAAGAGAATTCTTATTGCTATGTTCCTTACGACCTTTTAGAGACAAACATATAAAAATTGTTACGATAGACACAAATTGAGATTTCATTACACGTCCTTACATAAATGGGTACGCGTACACACACACATATACATACATACATACATACACATATATATACATACATGCATACACACATAATCAATTGTATGTTTTCGCGCGAGTGTGTGATATTGTATTACATGGTGTATGCTTTGTTCAAATACGGAGGAAGTAGACCTATATTTTTGGAAATATTCCAAGTAAATAGCGAAGGTCTACAATTTAATTTATCACACAGCAAAGCAAATATGACGAACATAATTGCACACACAACGCATAAATAGTTCGGAATTTTGTCAGGAATATATTTGTTGAAGATCGTTCTTTAATGGAGCATGAGAAAAAAATGATTGAAATATATTTGTTAGCATAATTTGTATATGATTGCATGTGTGTATACTGGTGTGTTCAAACGGAACTCACCAGCCCATACATTCACAGAGAAACACAAATACACTAAAAAACGCAAAAAACACACACTGATATGAAGGTTATCATGAATGTATGTGTGTCTATTTTAACAAATTATACGCGTATATTTCCTTTATTCTTCTTTTGATGAGTTGCAGCCATGTACCTCTGGTGATGCTGGAGCACCGCCATTTTCTACCCTTTCTTCAACCCTCCAATGCGGTAGATTTCTTCTGGGAGGTAGGATTTCATATCACCTGAATTGCATGTGATTGTTTCCCGATTGTTGGCTCATTCGGTATATGAAGGAGTTTGACATTGGCGCCCGTCGTCTGTACTTCATGTCAGGAATTTGGTTCTATCTGTTAACGTGGATAAGAGAATGTCCAGTTCCTTCTTCGAAGACATGAACATCAACAGTTCATAGGTTTATTTGGGCCTTTGAACCTCAAGCTATTGGATTACTTGGTCTTCGTTTTCGATGGAGTTGACGGTACCTATGGCACTATATATTCGTGTCTGATACTGGCATTTGTATAACTTTTGACGCCAAAACGAGGTACTAGATCTTGTAAAATTTTCCACATCAAAATTATTATAGAATTCACCCGTCTCCTATCTATGTATCTATCTATCTATCTATCTATCTATCTATCTATCTATCTATACGTTTGTGTATGCATATATATATATATATATATATATATATATATATATATATATATCCATGTATACATATATATATATGCATGTATATATATATATATATATATGCATGTATATATATATATATATATATATATATATATATATATATATATATGTATGTATATATATATATATATATATATATATATATATATATATATATATATATATATATATATATGTATGTATATATATACATATATGTATATGTATGTGTGTATATATGTATATATATGTATGTATATGCATGCATATATATGTATGTATATATGTGTATGTATATATATGTGTTTATATATGTGTTTATATATATATATATATATATATATATATATATATATATATATATATATATATATACATGTATGCATATCTGTATATATGTTTGTATACACAAACATACAACAAACATAGCAGAAATATAGAGAAACGTCTGGATTTATGTAGGTATGTGTTGTGTGTGTTTCTGTATGTGTCTGTTTAGATATGTGTCTAACGCAAACCGGAATGAGACAAGAGACAGTGTTCTACGTTTGGTTTGGCTTCTCTACTTTGTCAAGTAGTTTAGCTTTCTTAAATAATTTTACTCATAGCCACACATTCAACCGTTTTATACGTACGTATTTGCTATTTAAGTATATTAAACAAGAGACGATAATGTTTTTTTTTTCATGGAAACCGCAAGTGTGCGAAATCTGTCGCTTTTATGATTGTCAAGTGAATTTCAAAATAATTTCATGTATTCTTTGATTTACATCTATAACAACAATTGGTAATAATTCGAACTACGTCAAATAATACATCATTTCTGCACTTACTATGCATATCAATTGTTACAGAACAGTTGGTATTTAAATAACACTCACATAAAAAGAACTGGCAATTCGTCGGTTATGACGGCGAGTGCTTCTGTTGGTCTGATCAATAGAACAGCCTGCTCGTGAAATTAACGTGGAAGGGGTTGAGTACTCAACAGGCACGCGTACCCTTCATATAGTTCTCAGGGAGATCCAGTATTATGACATAGGATAGGACAAGGCTGGCCCCTTTCAATTACTGGTACAGCTCATTGTTGGCAGCTGAGTGAAGTGGAGAAATGTGAAATAAAATGTCTTGCTCAAGATGCAGAACATGCAGCACGTGAACCGAACTCGCGACCTTAAGCTGGCGAGCCGCATACCCTAACCACTAAGCCACGGCCCCTTCACAGCACGTACATACACACGCGCACACACACTCATACACACACAAAAATACGCACACATATGCACAAATGTGTGAATATAAATGTTCACTTCGAAGTTACTTACTAATGGACAGAAGGTGAGTTATACTTACTGATTTATTTTCGTACATCGTTATTTTAGAGGTCATAAGGTTAAAATCGAAAAGTTAACCCCTCTCTCCTTATTAATTGCATTTTTGCTCTCTTGGTATCATAAGAAATCTTTTATTCTTTTCCTTGTATCAGTTATTGAACTGTGCCATATCACTCTTTGTACATATCTTAAACCTGGCACTTAGTCTATTAGCATTTTGGGTGAACCCTTAGATTACACCAACCTAAAGAAACCTACACAAGTGACAAACACTCATTCATGAATACACACGCATACGCACACACACACACACAAACACATGTGATGAGATTTCCATACAATTTTCTGTTATCAAATTCGTTCATGAGGCATGGGATACCTAGGATTATAGATGACACTTGCTGGCAGTTACGAGCACAGGAACTGAACTAGAAACGACATGGTTCAGAAGAGAACCTCTAGAACCACAAAGCCATGCCACAGCCTGTATGTTAACAATAAAACTAAAAGTTGAGACGACATATGTACCAAATGTAAGGTAACACAGAAACTCAATAATATCCGGAATGTATTCCTTGTTTGTATTCGACTCGCTGTAATTATCAATATACTATCTTACTTATTTACTGCCCCGAAGGGGCTACACACAGAGGGAACAAACAAGGAAAGACACACGGATTAAGTCGATTATATCGACCCCAGTGCGTAACTGGTACTTATTTAATCGAGGTTGAAAGGATGAAAGGCAAAGTCGACCTCGGCGGAATTTTAACTCAGAACGTAGCGGCAGACGAAATACCGCTCAGCATTTCGCCCGGTGTGCTAACGTTTCTTATTTCTTTACTGCCCACAAGAGGCTACACACAGAGGGGACAAACAAGGACAGACAAACGGATTAAGTCGACTCTATCGACACCTGTGCGTAACTGGTACTTATTTAATCGACCCTGAAAGGATGGAAGGCAAAGTCGACCTCGCCGGAATTTGAACTCAGACGAAATACTGCTAAGCATTTTGCCGCCTATCTAAGAGAACTATCAGTTCTCGTAAAACCTATTCATGTTTAACGCTTATACATACACGCTCATGCTGAGAAAATTCTTAAACTTGCACGGGCATAATTTCTTTTATGCAATTTTGGTTTTAATGTTCTTCGGCATTCGAACAGATGATATTTTGCTCTATATGCAGACACACATATTAACAATCTCCGTGTAATTAACACATTTAATTGTTTAGTTTTGGTTTGGAGCTCTGTAATTTAGTTGTCTTTATACATATTTCTTTCAAGTGTTTAGATTACACATGAGGTTTTTTCAAGCGGCAAGCTGGGAGAACCTGAGTACGTCGTTAAAAATGCGTAGCGGCATTTGGTCCGTCTTTACCTTCACTTTCCCCTGAACTTGCTTGTTATTTGCTTTGAAATCAATCACATATGATTTTATCAAACAAACATTAAACCCTGAATAGTCTTTAGTTATTTGACCAATCATTTTTTTGGTTAATACATACAACAAATCTGGAGAGTTTTCTTTCGTCTTGTCTTTTTATCAAGAATGAATGAACGTATATCTTAAAGCATTCTAGTCATAACCAACCCGCTTACCTTTTAAGGTGATAGGGTATGATTTATATACCCTATCATATTTTTAGTCAATGAAACACTGACGAGGAGGTCATGGCAAACTGAAACTATGTCTGATTTGACGATATGCTGTTGTAAAATTATTTTTACATCATCACACATCGGATACAACACCGTTCGACATTTTGGCATCATGCCTAAGACAGTCAGTGTATCAACCAGTTCTAAATTCATATTGCTGCGTATGTTTGGAATCTCGTTGTTAGCTGATGTTTGGCTTTTCTAATCGCATCATTGAACCACAAGTGAGAAGGAAGTTTATCACTTGTTGGCCGTGCCTTATTGTAATTCAACCCAAGGCATGTTGCTATGTCTCCAAGGAAAAGCACTTTATTCTAACACTGCTTTAGGTAAATCTAAAGTGAGAAGTGAGCCAGATTCCTTAGGGATGTCACATTCGATATGTAATGTAATACTATCCAGGTTGTATTTACTTTCATCTGCTTAACAGCATAAAACTGAGCTAAGCGTCGGACCTTAAAATCCATTTAAGACTTCAGGTCGTTCATTTTCTATACGTGTACTTGTTAATGGCTCTTATTGGTTCTGGGGTTCTGCGTACGACTCACGGAGGTGATGTAACGAGCGCAATATCTGCGTGCTTCTCTAAACTACTTGTAATCATCAGTCTTTCATATTAACGAAACAAAATTCAAATACGCCATTTCCCTAATCGAACACTTTTTCATGGTAATTCAAGATCAAAATAAATGTAAAATAAACATACAACACAATGAATACACCGTATCACTGCTACAGAGAAATGACGCACGAAGCCATGTAGGCGTTAAATGTTCACAAAGAGATAAAGAGATTGATGTGAGTGATTGATCAATGATTCAAAGTGAGAGAGAGGAGAAAGGGATATGTGTAAATATGTAGGTATGTATGTGTGTGCGTGTACATATATATGTGCGTGTGTGTGTGTGTCCCTTTCTCTGTTTCTCTTTCACTTTCACTTTTTCTCTTTCACTTTCACTTTTTCTCCCTTTATATATATACACGTTGAGAGAAGAGAGAGAATGAGAACGAGATCAGGAAGAGGAGAATGAGGGGAAGAAAGAGATCAAAGAAACAAGAACAGGAAAGAAAGTGAGAATAAGAAAAGGTGAAAATAAAACGAGAAAGAGAGAAGAAGCCAAGACTGAAACTTAGTAAATTGTTGCCAGTAGTAGATGAGAGTGTTCAAAAGTACAGCAGAATACAAACAAAAATCTTTAAATGTAATCTCGCTTAATTGAAAAAGCAATGGCAGCCGTTTTTTTAAATTTATTATTATTATTATTAGTATTATTATTATTATTATTATTATTATTATTATTATTATTATTATTATTATTATTATTATTATTATTATTATTATTATTATTATTATTATTATCTCTAGCAGCCATTGTGGCAGAAGTTAGCTAACTCTCACTATAGAATACCATTGGAAATAATTCAAGAACGAAAACATAAAATGCAGTAGAAATTTTAGAGATTTCAAGCAAAAGGTTATTCTCTGTCAAATTAATGTTTGTTGTGCTAGGTAAGATATATCATGTGATACGAAATCGTAAAGTGGATTAGATTAGAAATATAAAGAGGAATATGCTTTTGTTGTCGTTGTTTAACTCCAGGTCAATCTTAATGGAACTTATCTATGATCAAAGATGTTCCAACAGTGATAATCTTGTATTTTATTCCGGTACTGCTTTATCCAATATCTATATTCTTAAGGCGTTAGAATTTACTATTACTTCTAGAAAGACTTGCCGACCATATAGAGGCTTTTTTTTTCTCAATAAATACTGGAACGTTTTTATAATATAGCTGCGTATTACTATGTTATTTTATCAACATGAAAATATGCCACTGCAATATATTGACATTGACAACGAATGATGAAAAGAAAAACAGCATTTTGTGAATATTGAGGAAAATTATTTATTGAAATTATTTATTAATATTCCCCGCTGTAAGGCCCACGCATTTCTTTGTCGCAACTGTGTCCTCAGTGGTTGTAGAGTCTACGGTGGTTTCATAAATGATGGTCTCGGACATGCAAGGCCAGGTTCAATAATCACACCTTGAGCTTCAGGCATTGGATAAAAGAAAAACGACCAAATTATCCAGTCATATATGGTCCTAAAAAAGATAAAGGTGTCAGTTACAACATCCATTGGAAGATCTTAGTCAAGTGTAAGCCTTACACCAACGACAGTATAAAGTGCGGTCTTTGCGATATGGAAAGCAGCTTAGACCATGCTACATGTCTAAATTCAAGAAATGAACTTTGTGGTTCATGTCCACATGTGGCTAAATATGTGTTACGTTTTTGGTCCCCACAAGATCACAGATAGAACATGCTTTTTATATTGTGTCCACGTATAAGCTTATTATCTTTCTATACCTTTTATCTATATTTCTTATATATATTTTTTTACATATTTATAGAGATATATTTTTCATATTTTTATTACTTTATATTTTTACACATTTCTTCTGTATTTTACCTTTCACTCTGCATTTTTCTTGTGCATGTGCGTATATAGACGTGCATATGAACTTTTTTGTTCACGTGTGTGCGTGTGTGCGTATAGACACTTGTACATGGGTGTGCGTACGCGCATGAATATGTATGTAGATGCGCGCATACGCGGCTATGAGCATTTTTACTCCTTTACTTTTTACTTACTCCCCTTCGGTTTTTTTCCCTTATTTAACGTTTATTCTAAAAGCACTTTTGTCTTAATAACGGTCAATTATATTGTAATTTCCCATTGTATAACGGTCATTTTCATAGCATATTTTGATTGCCTAGACAACTGAAGAGATGCCGGTGAAGGTTTCGGGCCCCGACATCTGAAACTTGGAGTTTTATTATGGCAACCCAATAATTGGCACATACATATAAATTCGTCTATTTGCATAATATCGAGGTCGCTTTCGTTCTTTTGCTGTTTTACCATTACTATTAATATATATATATATATATATGAAAATAAGCAACAAGGATATCCAGAAGTAATGCAGTACGATCGTTTCATGCAACTCCAATTAATTGAACAATACAATCATTGCATTAATTTAAGTTGCAGGGCAATCCTCAGCTGCACAGAGACCTAGAATCTAATCAAATTAGAACAAATGGACACACTAGTTTAATTATACCTAAAATCTCCAAGAAGTTAAGGAGATAGACAAAGAAAATGTTGCCTCTACTATAACATATATATATATATATATATATATATATATATATATATATATATATATATATATATATATTATTCTTTTATTTTTTTCAGTCACTTGACTGTGGCCTCGCTGGAGCACAGCATTTAGTCGAACAAATCGACAGCAGGACTTATTTTTTGTAAATCTCGTTCTTATTCTATGGGTCTCTTTTACCGAACCTCGAAGTTACGGGGACGTGAACACACCAACATCGGTTGTCAAGGAATGATGGGGAGACAAACACAGATACACAAACACACACACACACACACACATATATATGACGGGCTTCTTTCAGTTTCCATCTACCAAATCCACTCACAAGGCTTTGGTCGACCAGAGGCTACAGGAGAAGATACTTGCCCAAGGTGCCACACAGTGGGACTGAAACCGGCATCATGTCATAGGTAAGCAAGCTACTTACCACACAGCCACTCCAGCGCCTCTTTTGGAATTATCATGGGTGAAATATTCAAATGAAAACTGAGGTTGAAATATTCGCAAAATTCAAGCGTTCAGAAAAATTACGTGGTATTTGTTAATATATGTATTTATTCACCTTTCGACAACGGTGTAACATTTGATATATATACTATAACCTAGTCACAAAG
This sequence comes from Octopus bimaculoides, assembly GCF_046866305.1. Taxonomy (NCBI): domain Eukaryota; kingdom Metazoa; phylum Mollusca; class Cephalopoda; order Octopoda; family Octopodidae; genus Octopus; species Octopus bimaculoides. Next base: position 144,511,222 of record NC_142929.1, on the reverse strand, counting down.
ATGATGTAATTCCCTCACTGAGATGAACGTTGCATCGTGATTTGATATATAATCCGTATTGAAGATAAGAACAAACAGAAAGAAATAGCAATACTTCACATAGCGTCAGTGATAACTCTCTAAATAGCACATCTTCTGACTGGATACAAACGCCCTAACAACTCCAAATATCTGATTGTCGAAATATCTGTTTATTGCATAACTTTAGAAATACACCCTGTGTGCATGAAGAACTTCAAGTTTCTCTAACTAACTTACTAACTTACTATATATATATATATATATATATATATATATATATATATATATATATATATATATCGATATATATAAACATACACGCATGCATATATATATCTGTCTCTGTGTGTGTGTTTGTATGTATATGCTTATACATACATGCGTATTTGTGTGTGTGTGTATGTATTCATTTTAGAATTATATAACAAATGTATAGTTTTTCAAAGAATGAAACATTACGTCTTCTTTCGATTAGTTCTACAAATATGATTTTATCTGTGATTCGCCTTCCTTGGTTCCTTGCTGAGATAAGTGTAATATATTCAGGTTGCCTGAAGCGCATTATATTCTCTTACACTCGTATTTCATAGTCTGCTTGTATTTGTAAGGCATATTTAATTTAATTTATTATATATGTACACAATGTGTACATATACATGTACACACCCACACACATATACATATATATATATATATATATATATATGTACACAATCGCGTGCGCACTCACACGAACACACACATAAATATAAATCTATGTATGTATATACACACTCTCACTCACACACACATGCATATATAGCGTGCGGGAGAGAGAGAGAGAGAGGGATATATAGGAAGCGATATTGCCAACGGAAACCTCCCAAGTAGTAAGAAACCACAGCTAACTTTCACAACGAAATTTTATAAGCAACAAGGATATCCAGAAGTAATGCAGTACGATCGTTTCATGCAACTCCAATTAATTGAACAATACAATCATTGCATTAATTTAAGTTGCAGGGCAATCCTCAGCTGCACAGAGACCTAGAATCTAATCAAATTAGAACAAATGGACACACTAGTTTAATTATACCTAAAATCTCCAAGAAGTTAAGGAGATAGACAAAGAAAATGTTGCCTCTACTATAACATATATATATATATATATATATATATATATATATATATATATATTATTCTTTTATTTTTTTCAGTCACTTGACTGTGGCCTCGCTGGAGCACAGCATTTAGTCGAACAAATCGACAGCAGGACTTATTTTTTGTAAATCTCGTTCTTATTCTATGGGTCTCTTTTACCGAACCTCGAAGTTACGGGGACGTGAACACACCAACATCGGTTGTCAAGGAATGATGGGGAGACAAACACAGATACACAAACACACACACACACACACACATATATATGACGGGCTTCTTTCAGTTTCCATCTACCGAATCCACTCACAAGGCTTTGGTCGACCAGAGGCTACAGGAGAAGATACTTGCCCAAGGTGCCACACAGTGGGACTGAAACCGGCATCATGTCATAGGTAAGCAAGCTACTTACCACACAGCCACTCCAGCGCCTCTTTTGGAATTATCATGGGTGAAATATTCAAATGAAAACTGAGGTTGAAATATTCGCAAAATTCAAGCGTTCAGAAAAATTACGTGGTATTTGTTAATATATGTATTTATTCACCTTTCGACAACGGTGTAACATTTGATATATATACTATAACCTAGTCACAAAGTCGTTATCATGCGATTTAAATAACGAGATTATTAATTTATTATTTTTTTTTTATGCAGCAGCTCTCTGGTTACATCAGAAAACAAAGCAAAACAAAGATAAACTCGATTATCGGAACACTCGCTTCTTTTGTTTGATAATTTCCTTCTTGAATACATTTGTAATCACCATAGCTTATTTGTGTTAACAGCTACTGTTTTTCGTTAAGTGTTTAGAATGCTCTATGCGTTTTAAGAAGGAATATCTCGGATGATCTGGCATTCATGCCTAGGTCATTGGAACAAGCTCTGCCAGACATTGGGATTTCTGAAATAGTTATGATACTCCATCATATTTTATCCCGATTATTAAGCCGCAGTACATCACATGTCATGTATTTGCAGTCGTTATCATGCGATTTAAATAACGAGATTATTAATTTATTATTTTTTTTTTATGCAGCAGCTCTCTGGTTACATCAGAAAACAAAGCAAAACAAAGATAAACTCGATTATCGGAACACTCGCTTCTTTTGTTTGATAATTTCCTTCTTGAATACATTTGTAATCACCATAGCTTATTTGTGTTAACAGCTACTGTTTTTCGTTAAGTGTTTAGAATGCTCTATGCGTTTTAAGAAGGAATATCTCGGATGATCTGGCATTCATGCCTAGGTCATTGGAACAAGCTCTGCCAGACATTGGGATTTCTGAAATAGTTATGATACTCCATCATAAATTGATTTTAATGGTAGCTACAGTGTTTGGTTTCTTTCAGGCTAGCAAGGGAGCGTTTATGTGGTTCCACAACCCAGTTAGATATGGGAGCCAAATCTTGCTAATATAGGACTTACTATTTTTAGTAAATAAATCATAATTAGATGACGCACTCCCAAATACACCGTTTCTCTCAATCTCTCTTTCTCTCCAAAATAATAAACAAATAGATAAATATTAAAGGAATGAAAAACATAGAAAAACCACTGAGCAGTTGATTTCTCATAAGGTTTATGTTGGGTCTAGATATCTTCACACAAATGAATAAGAAAATAATATCATGACATCTCATCCTTGGACTTGCTCCACAATAATTTAAACCGGTAACTTAACCGACTTCTCCCCATTCCATTCATTAGTAGTGCGATTGGTAGAAATATGTCAATCTTCGAATATTGTTAAGCAAATAACCTCAATGTGATTCGAACTTAGAACGTAAAAAAACATGAAAATAGTTTTTTAGTCGTTCTAATGGTACTTTTACAATAGTGGCACCAATTATTAACGTTTTAAATTTATACTAAGCATAAGATCAAATATATCTCAATCGTACAATAATTTTGGCCTTATCTAAAATATTAGACACGATTCAAAAATGTGATTCCTACATAGCCAAAATGATACATATTCTCATTTAGAGGAGGATATTGTCGATTACATCAACACCAATATTTTACTGATATTTTATTATGTTTAACAGAGAAGCAGCTTACTTAAAATATCATATATGTATAGGATATCAAGGACACTTCTACAGTAATATTAATATTTGTTCGTTATTTTAGTATTTCAACTTAGAGCTGACAGTAAACGTGTGATGAGTTTTGAATGCAGAAATCTTGAAGTGAATAACGGCAGGATAGATGTTCACTTCAGTAAAGGATGTGCTCAAAGCAAAGCTGGACAAGACCAGAAGTGTCAGATTCTTTCAGTAGCAACGTCTTACCTGGGCGTTCGTGTAAAATTGAGATGTGGTCTAACGTGATTAGAGAAGAACGTTGACTGGTTACAGTGCAAAGGGCCATAAGAAGGTCCATGCTAGGATTTTCGTTACGAGAGCATATTCAAAATGAGATAATTCGTGAGCGGAGCGTTGTGAACGGTATGATTGCAGAACACCGAAAACACAAGTTCCGCTGGACCGTAAATGTCGCAAAGTTCTCACAGACAACGGGTGCAACCGTGCAGTTGCGGAGCGGTATCAAAGAGATAGCGAAAGAACCGCTTGGAACGCCTCCACAATGATATGAAAACGATTTAGTAAAGCGATTTGGGTCAATATGGAAAAGAATGGTGCAATCAAGAAAGAATTGGAAGAGCGTCGTGACCAGCAATGCGTAACAGTATCTGATAGTCTAGCCGATACTATGATGTTATGATTTTAATGTACTCTGCTCTTCATCGTTGCAAATGCTCTCCGTTATTTTATATATATACGTTTTGCCTATCATGTGTATAGGGATAAATGAAAACACATGCACACATACAGTCACTCACAAAATACTGAAAGAGAAAGAGAAGCAGAGAAAGAGACAGAGGGACAGAGAAGTAGATTCCGCATTTATTCATTCATATATTTTCTTAAACGTATGAATGCAATTCTCTACCCTGATGTCTGATGATACATACACACATTCATACATACATATTATGAATGCGTGTTCGTAGTTGTGTGTATGTTTTCTATGAGTATATAGATGTATAAATGCATACACACACACACACACACACACATATATATATATATACATAAATACATATACATATATATATATATATATATATATATATATATATATATATATATATATATATATATATATATATATATACGGCAGAAACTCAACAAGGGCCAACTCTGTCTAACTCGCTTCTTCACCAAAAGCCAATCGCATAAGAATGACCACTGAAAATGTGATTACACAGGTGGTGCTCCAGTCTGGCCACAGCCTTTGAGCTGAAAAGAATAAAAGAATATTATCTAAATATTGTGTGTGTGTGTGTGTGTGTGTGTGTGTGTGTGTGTGTGTGTGTGTGTGTGTGTTTGTGCGTGTATGCATGTATGGCTGGTGGTAAGCGTTTACCGTTTAGATGATGGATAGTCACGTTAGCGAAGCGAGAATATAAAAGTCTTCCATTGTCTGATGATTAAAATTTTTAGAATTGCTGTTTTTATACTACGAATGACTGATATTGATAAGTATATAAAGAAATAATTGATGACTATATTTACCTCTGTGTATAACTTTGTAACAGTGCAGCTGTAGTTATAGCTAGTTTTCTGACAAGATATGCAAGTCCGGGTAAGCTTTATTGATTGATTTAAAAGAAATAGAACAGAAATTCATAACATTTCTGAAACTATATAAACCAAACCAAAGAGATAAATATTATATCCTAAAGCGAAAAGACACACAAAGAAGAAGAAAAAAAATATATTTCATGGAAAATATTAAAGAAAATTCTTACGCAGAAGAAGATGCTTATTTATATCATTTTTTTATTTTATATTCTAAAAACTATTGAAATATTTATTTTCAATAGTTTTATTCATTTATTCATTTATCTATTTATTCACTTATATATTTTCTCTGAGAAAGAATATACTGGATGTAGGTGTGAAAATATAAAGGCTATCTGATGAAAGCTGTGTTGATGGCTTACACCGATAATAGGACTTGAGCTGCTCTAAACACTCTCCCGGTAGCTTTGATCAAACACTCCACAGCCAGGTTTATTGGTAACAAAGATGCAGGTTGGCGGAGGGGTAGGTGTGTAGGGAGCGGATGAAGATAAGAGGAGATGATAGATGGATGGATGAAAGGAAAATAAGGATTATTTAAAGAGAACGAAATAAAAGGGGAGAAATTGTTTGATAGAACGAGATGTTAGAGAGAGAAAGAAAACGAAAAATATATGAAAGAAGTGCTTTAGTGCAAGGCGAATGGATGATATGGAATAAAATAGGAGAATAAAAATGCGTGAGAAGGAAGGAAGGAAAGAAAGGTGAGTATAAAGAAAAGCGAATGGGAAAAAGAAAAGATGGAATGAATTTAAACGGGTAAGAACAACGGGAGGACAGATGTAGGAGATAGAGAAAAGAAAAGAACAAAAGAAAGATACAAAAAGGGAGAGAAAGGTCAGGACAAAAGAAAGATGTCGAAGAGAGAGAGAAACAGATTGGGAGAGAGAGAAGTAGAGGAAGGTAGATAGAGAAGAGAGAGAGGTAGAGAGAGAGAGAGAGAGAGAGAGAGAGAGAGAGAGAGAGAGAGAGAGGGAGAGAGAGAGTATAAAATGCAGAAGGAAGTAGATACTTGAGATATGCTTTAGAAAATGTGAGGTAAGATGTTTCCATCTATACATGTGATAATGAAAATAAAAGAATGAAATGACAAATACACGCATTCAAGTACAGAAACAGACGCACGTACACACACACACACACACACAAATATATGCATATATAAGCGTGCGTTTAGGCAAACAAACCGAAAGTTCGAAGTCCTAGTCAACCATTTTCTTGCAAATCTTTAATAAACATGCACAACAATTTAACATAAAACTGATAGATTTCCCGATACCTTTTAGTATAAAAGACATGGAGTAATGCTTCTGTTTAATACTAAATCATTTCTATATAAAACTTGGCTGAGAAACAGCCATATATATGCACGTATATATACATACACACATATATATATATAAATAGATACATACATACACATATATACATAAATACATATACACATAAACACACACATATATATACATACACGTATACAAATATACACATATACATACATACATACATACACATATACATACACATATACATCTATAGATACATATATAAATATGTATATATACATATATATACATGCGTATATATATATATATATATATATATATATATATATATATATATATATATATATATATATATACGCATGTATATATATGTATATATACATATTTATATATGTATCTATAGATGTATATGTGTATGTATATGTGTATGTATGTATGTATGTATGTATATGTGTATATTTGTATACGTGTATGTATATATATGTGTGTGTTTATGTGTATATGTATTTATGTATATATGTGTATGTATGTATCTATTTATATATATATATGTGTGTATGTATATATATAACTATTAATTTCCAGTACCGCTGCCGTAGTCTCCTTTAGAGAGACTTAGAAATATTAATAACTCTATTTCTGAAAACCAGTGGATAGATTCCACTGAAATTAGATAAATAACCTTCGAGCAGATAGTCAGCAGCGCCGCCTGGCTAAGGCTTGGCTACTCTGCATTGACAAGGGGCAACACCCTGAAACTAGTCTAGTCTGCAGATGCCAAACCAGCAGGGGGACACTGCTGACCTCCCCTGTCCGAAGGTTATAAAGGACACAGGTTCGTGTGTCACATAGCTAGCTAGAGGCGATGGCTTCTTGGAGCTAATTCACGGCAGCTTTCGTCCTAATTTTGGGACTGCCATGTTGGCTTGGCGATAACTATTAATTTCCAGTACCGCTGCCGTAGTCTCCTTTAGAGAGACTTAGAAATATTAATAACTCTATTTCTGAAAACCAGTGGATAGATTCCACTGAAATTAGATAAATAACCTTCGAGCAGATAGTCAGCAGCGCCGCCTGGCTAAGGCTTGGCTACTCTGCATTGACAAGGGGCAACACCCTGAAACTAGTCTAGTCTGCAGATGCCAAACCAGCAGGGGGACACTGCTGACCTCCCCTGTCCGAAGGTTATAAAGGACACAGGTTCGTGTGTCACATAGCTAGCTAGAGGCGATGGCTTCTTGGAGCTAATTCACGGCAGCTTTCGTCCTAATTTTGGGACTGCCATGTTGGCTTGGCGATAACTATTAATTTCCAGTACCGCTGCCGTAGTCTCCTTTAGAGAGACTTAGAAATATTAATAACTCTCTCTCTCTCTATATATATATATATATATAATGTTAATTCTCTAAATGAAGTATTAACAGTAACTGCACGATAAAGTGTAGTATATTGCCACTTAAGTGTGGCTGACCCCTAGGGGTGGATGTTACTGTTGCTTTTAGCCCCAGGAGGACATCTCCTCCAGCTGGCTTATCGACACACGACTGTGTCCTGTTTGCCAAGGGAAGTATTCCCTCTCACCTCGATCTGCAGCACGAACGTATCCGGATTTCAGGGTTATTTCCCTTCGTCGGCGCCCGATAGCTGCTGACCTTGGTGAGAGAGACAAAAACCTGGCAATCTTATATCTTCTTTTCCAGTGAATTTCTTCACTGATATCGAAAAGGTGAAAACAAGCAATGTTAATTCTCTAAATGAAGTATTAACAGTAACTGCACGATAAAGCGTAGTATATTGCCACTTAAGTGTGGCTGACCCCTAGGGGTGGATGTTACTGTTGCTTTTAGCCCCAGGAGGACATCTCCTCCAGCTGGCTTATCGACACACGACTGGAGGAGATGGAGGAGATGTCCTCTGGAGGAGATGTCCTCTGGAGGAGATGTCCTCTGGAGGAGATGTCCTCCTGGGGCTAAAAGCAACAGTAACATCCACCCCTAGGGGTCAGCGACACTTAAGTGGCAATATACTACACTTTATCGTGCAGTTACTGTTAATACTTCATTTAGAGAATTAACATTGCTTGTTTTCACCTTTTCGATATCAGTGAAGAATTTCACTGGAGAAGAAGATATAAGATTGCCAGGTTTTTGTCTCTCTCACCAAGGTCAGCAGCTATCGGGCGCCGACGAAGGGAAATAACCCTGAAATCCGGATACGTTCGTGCTGCAGATCGAGGTGAGAGGGATAACTTCCCTTGGCAAACAGGACACAGTCGTGTGTCGATAAGCCAGCTGGAGGAGATGTCCTCCTGGGGCTAAAAGCAACAGTAACATCCACCCCTAGGGGTCAGCCACACTTAAGTGGCAATATACTACACTATATATATATATATATATATATATATATATATATATATATATATATATATATATATATATATATATATATATATATATATACATATATATATATATATATATATATATATATATAAATTCGCCATGACAGATTGCTAACACCTATGCACATTTTTTTCTCTCCTTGTTTCTTTCTATGTTCCTTTCTGTGGAAGAGCGTAGGCTCGAAACATAAAATACCTTTTCAAGTCCCGACCGTTATACTAATACGTCTGTTTCTTTTCTACACCACCTGTCTTCGTGTTTTGTTTTTTTTCGTGAATTCTCCATATATATATATATATATACATACATAATTATATATATACCTATATGCATACGTGCATACATGTGTATATATATACATAGATATATATTTATAAATATACATGCATATATATATGTGCGTGTATGTGTGTGAGTGCATATATATATATAGGCTGGGAACTACAGGCCCATCTCTCTGACTTCACATATTAGCAAAGTCATGGAACGAATTGTCAGAAGGAGATTGATTGCGTTCCTAGAAGAAAATGACTTGCTGAATGAGACCTTGCATGGTTTCCGTCCAGGTAGTAGCTGCCTCACGCAGCTCTTGAAGCATTATGACTGGGTCCTGAAGCAGCTACTTGACCGTTCAAATGTTGATGTGATATATCTCGACTTTGCAAAAGCCTTTGACAAAGTTGATCATTGCTTGATATGTCACAAGCTGCGAAACTTTGGCATAGCTGGTAAATTAGGAGAGTGGCTGCATGGCTTCCTGAATGGTAGAAGTCAGACAGTTGCAGCCAACGGAGAACTATCTAGGGAAACACAAATATTGAGCGGTGTTCCACAAGGAACTGTTCTGGGGCCACTACTGTTCATAGTGGCCCTTCTGGACATGCCCACGGTCACTCGGAGAGCCACTGTCACTAGCTATGCTGATGACACAAAGATATCTCAGGCAATAAAGAATCCTGATGATATTGTAAGCCTGCAGAATGACCTAAATGCAATATATGATTGGGCAGAGCAAAATAATATGCAGTTCAATGCAAAAAAATTTCAAGTACTGCGCTACAAGACCACAAGTACCTCCCAATTGACATACACAGGGCCTGGAGGTACTGCAATCCCAGAACCACAAACAGTAAGAGATCTGGGCATCAACATGTGTAGTGATGCATCATTTCACATGCACATTGTCAAGTTGACAGCAAAGTGCAGACAATTGGCAGGGTGGATACTGAGGACATTCCGTACAAGGGATCAAAAAGTCATGTTGACTCTATGGAAGACATTTGTTCTGAGCCGCCTAGACTATTGCTCTCAGTTGTGGTCACCACACAGTGTTAAGCGGACAGCAGAACTCGAGGCAATTCAGCGGCACTATAAAAAAAAAGATCGCCACAGTTCAACAGATGAACTACAGGGAGCGACTGAAGGCACTAGGTCTCTACTCCCTGGAGCGCAGGCGAGGGAGATATGTAATAATATACGTATGGAAAATACTGGAAGGACTGGTGCCAAACTTTGACATCAAGTACTACAGGAATGCCCGCACGGGTCGCCACTGCATGGTGCCAAAGGTACCGTCCACTGCATCTCACATAAGAACGAGATACTGCAGCAGCCTCGGTTTCAGAGGACCTCAGCTCTTCAATGCCCTGCCAAAACATTTGAGAGACATGCAAGACATGGATGCGGAGGTCTTCAAGACAAAACTTGACGCTTTCCGCTCCACGATACCAGACGAACCAATGGCTCGTAATGAGACGCAGTTTAGGGCAGCTATGTCAAATTCTGTTATACACTAGATGTGCTATCAAATCTCTTGATTGGACCATGTCAGGTGGGGGAGAAGAACCATGCAAGGAACGTGAAAATGACGGTGGTGCACCAGCATGACCGCAGCCACTTGGCTGAAACACATAAATAAATAAATAAATATATATATATATATATATATATATATATATATATATATATATATATATATATATATATATATATATATATATATATATACATATATATATATATATATATATATAATATTTATATATAACATAAAGGTAATATTATATATGTAATATATATACATTGTCCCGAAAGAGATAAATGAGGAAACAGATCCTATCAGCTTTAAACGGAGTCCAGACAGCTTTCTTCAAAGAATACCAGACAAGCCACCCATACCTGGATACAACTCACTCAATAAGAACTCACTACTTGAATGGACCATAACTTGACTGTAAGAAGGATTGAGATAATCCTATCAGGTGGTGTTATTAAGTTAGACATGGCCTGGACCAATCTTTGGTTCAAACATATCTAAGTTTTTCTAGGTGGCGATTTATGTCGGAATGTATGGGAAGTTGCATACGTGTAGAAGAAATGCTGGGCGAAATGCTTAGCGGTATTTCGTCTGCCACTACGTTCTGAGTTCAAATTCCGCCAAGGTCGACTTTGCCTTTCATCCTTTCGGGGTCGATTAAATAAGTACCAGTTACGCAATGGAGTCGATGTATTCGACTTAATCCGTTTATCTGTCCTTGTTTGTCCCCTCTGTGTGTGGCCCCTTGTGGGTAGTAAAGAAATAAGAAATACTTGGGCAGCGGCTGCAGTTGTTTGTGTTTAATGCCTGGGCACACACACACACACACACACACACACACACACACACATACACACACACACACACACACATACTTACGCACACACATATATATACGTTTATATGTATGAACATTTCTATCTATTTATTTATATATCTATCTCTCTATGTCACTATGTCTCTGTACATATATATATATATATATATATATATATATATATATATATATATATATATATATATATATGTATGTATACATGTATATATTTATATATATATGAAAGAAATTGTGCATATATAAATATGTATAGGCAGTCGCATGTAATAAAGAGGCTCTTGTATATTTTTGCGTAAATTTGTTTGCGACTGTTTCTTAAGAAATTATCGTTGGGTAAGGGAACTAAATGTGTGTAGACTGATGTGTAGGATAAAGAAAGAAGACATTACAGGGAAATGTATGATATGATTGAAAGAAAGAAAGAAAGAAGGAAAGGGAGGAAGAAAAGTAAGAAAGAAAGACAGAAGGAATAATTGAAAGAAAATTGTTACTGAATGTTTTTGACTTAATATAATATTAATATTTGCTTCGTGTCATAATTAAATAAACTCTGGCAATATTATTGGCGCTGACAATATCGACCCCAAGTAACCTGAGAAACGAAATTGAACTCTACAGAATTTGAACTCAGATCAGTAAAGTAACGAATTACATAATGCAAATGAACTGTTACTGATGTTGCATTCGTCTGCTACGTGCAACACCACTCCAAAAAGAAATAATTGATATATAGATGAAGAGGAAAACAGAGATGCTGGTAAGAGAGAGAGCAAAGAAACTTCAACTGAGAGAAGGTATATTATATTAAAGAAATGAGCGAGTTAATGTGATTGTTTGACCTTTGTCAGCTTCTTAAATTTATAGGTCAAGAGCCTGCGAAAGATTTATCAATATATAGAGAAATTAAACAGCCAGAAGAAAAGCCGGACATCAAAGAGAACAAATTGGTATGGTCACGCTGAAATGGTTGTTAGAATAATGGAGAAAAGACGGCCATTTTGTGAACTGCTTTGTTGTGTCAGCTCTGTTTACTTATAGGAATTCGAAATCGAAAGCCTGATTCACAGTCAGATGAAAGAAAAAGATTCAATTGATTTATTAAGGGCGTATTGATTCATACACACCGGATAAATGGATACTTTTGGGGAGAAAGATAAAGGAAAATGGTAAAAAGAAATTGAATGTAATACAATAAAATTGCTTATTTGAGTAAAAAAAACAAAACCAAAGGAGCTACTTGAAACAGCTATTTCGAATGAATGTTATCGTATTCATCTCGTATAGTTACTCTCAAAAGATTTTAGAACGAGAAATAGTCTATATATAATGCTTGTTAAGTATGTAACTAAGCGAAAATTAAGAATGACTGAGGCGAGACGGCATTCCTACGCCTCTTCTAGCTAATGTGTCCATAACTCTGGCTCTTCACGTTTAAAGACATGCACCACTTAGATATTGAACTAACTTCAATAAACAGCGATTCTTCAAAATGACATATAAAAGAACTGCTGTAAAATTTAGTTTCATGCTGGCTTGCAATACTAATGTCCTTATGATATCGCTTTTACTTATTCCCAGGTCAAAACAGATCTTGCACACTTACAATCAAAGGCATTCCGATCCAGTCTGTTTAGAAATATCCGAGACTATATGATTCAAAACATCGTTCTCTTTTATAAGACGACCGGGTATGATTTAAATGAAATTAGCTGATATTTCTAGCCGATCGAATAACCTACCAAGTTTCTTTCTTGACTCGAAGGACCGCTAATTTTGCTAACGCTTATGTTCTTTTATTTGATAAATTACGAACGTAACCATAATGATCTCATCTTCAAGCTCCTCTTACTGTTCTTCCTAATCATTGTCGTCATTATTTTAACGTCTACGTTTTTTTCTCTTTGGAAGGGGTCGACGAATTTCGTTCGTGCAAATTATCTGTGGTTGATGGTCATCCGGTCATCAACGTTCACCTGTTTATAATCATTGTCATATATTACTTCTAGTCAGGACAATGTTTCTCACAACATTACAAAACATACAACATCGTTTCTATGACGGTGTGTTTCTTTAAACCTGGCAGAATGGGGGCTCAAGACGTGAAGGCATCCACAAATACACACGCACAAATACACACGCACAAATACACACACGACACAGACGTACATCTGTTTATCTACCTCTCTATGAATACATATGTATCACTCTCTCTTTCTTTCCTTTCTTTCTCTCTCACACACACACACAGATATATATATATATATATATATATATATATATATATATATATATATATATATATATATATATATATATATATGAGATGGGGGCTCAAGACGTGAAGGCATACAACTACTCATGCACAAAAACACACACACACACACTGACGATAGGCCATAAAGGTAAACTTTTTATGGACGGGAAATCGAAGGTTATCCCCTAAACCGGCCTTTCCCGTATTTAATATATACTGCTATACATCTTAGAGTGTGCTGCTTCTTTGGCATTTATGTGTTCTACAAACGATATATATTACATACATATGAGAAGGGATGACCACTAAGTGGACATCTATTATGCTAGAAGATCGACCCTCTACGGTCAAACCACAAAAGAAAAGAATGTTCTCTAGGGAAATTCAGCGCATTCCAGAACATGAACTGGCAAGACAGATGGAAATATATACAAAAATAAAGAATTAATCGTAGACCAGATAGATAGATAGATAGATAGATAGATAGATAGATAGATAGATATGGATATAAAAGAAATAATTAGGATTCATTTCAATTAGGTACTTAAGTTGAGGCATCAAGTCGTCAGCCCGGTATTATCCGCACAGCTCGATGTAAGTTGAATAAAAAGCAAAGAAGTAACAAGGATGTCCAGGTATTAGTGTATGTTGAAAACCTATATGGTCTTATGCATCCGAGGAAGGCGGTGTATGTCAAACTGATGTAATACTTGCATTGATCGATTAAACGGAGCCGCCTGAAACGGGCGTTATGTACTTAATACCTGGACATCCTTCTTACTTATTTGATATATATATATATATGAGTGTGTGTGCGTCTGTTTGTGCTCGCGTGTGTGTGTGTGCACACAATGAATTCCCATGCAAATGTCTTCTGTATTTACCCGCAAGAATTTGGTGACAACGCAGGCTACAGCTGAAAAAATTTAAACCACATTTTGCAAGTGAGATTGAAACCGGAACCATATGGTTACAACACCAAATTCTTTAACCATGTAGCCATACCTACGCCTTTAATCTCTGTTTTTGAATAAAACATTTCGTAAAGTAGAATGAAAATTTTTCAGCGCTATGTGGAAAAAGAAAAGAATAAAGTTTCTCCAGGCCCTTTTTGTCTAACATCAAACTACAGCTTTCGTTTCCCTCCAAAATGCTTCTACATGAGAACATTATTTAATCCAATTTCTGAAGAGGTGGTGCCATTGTCTATAGACGCAGATTCCTCTTTTTCACTTTCATATTAATAAAAAAATCTGTCTGAAAACATGCATTCATTGATCAAAGGCCTGTGTATTTTAATTAATCTTCAAATGTCAGACACGCCAGCTGAGCGATCGTGTATTTAATTGTCTGTTCTTTCTCATTCTATTTATTATTCATTTCACGGAAGCGTTAAAGCATCAGACAGAATGTCTTGCTTTATTTCATTGAAAGCAGTAGTTTGTTAAAATTTACACTCAATTTATACTAAAGGCGGTGCTTCAGCATCAAGACAGTATCCCATCACCAAGGGGTTCTCCCGCGTCAAGATGGTACCCAAAATGGCCGTAGTCCAATGACTGAAACAAGTAAAATATACAAAATTTACACTATCATATTCGAGCATAAATGACTAACATTTGCCTTTGGTGGAACGCGCCATAATTATTTCTATTACTGATATTTTCCTGTGTGAAGAATCATAGCTAAAATTACAATATAAAGTGAATTTTCATTTCTCACGTAATCGTTATTTCAACACATAATAGTGAGCTTTGTATGAATTTCCGAAATGGGATGCGAACGTCTGATTATGAAAGAAAGGAAATTGAAATTAACATCCCCGCTCCCCGAAATATCTACAAATCTGTTTAAAGAAAGTTAAATATAAATCAAGCCATACCTAAATAATAGCTCATCATTGTCTTTTGTTTGTTTCAGTCATTCGACAGCAGCCACGCTGGGGCACCACCTTGAGCAATTTTAGTCTAGTGAATAAACTCCATCAGTTTATCTTTTAAAGCCTGGTACTACATCTATCGGTTAATTTGCCGAACCGCTAATCTACGGCAACATAAGCACACACATAAGCACACACACACACACACACGAGATTATTATTTTGGAGATAATAAAATGTGGCTGGCTGTGGGTCCTGTATAAGTACTTCCAATATCTACCCACTAAGTGAAAAACGTCGTCTTTAAATGCACTGTGACAAACCATAACGACTTTTTCTGAACCGCTAGGTTATGGGGACGTAAATGCACAAAAAACCGGTTTTCGAACGGTTATTGGGGGAAGACAAACACAGAGACACACACATATTGATATAGACATATCTATATATACGACGGGCTTCCAGTTTCTGTCTACCAAATCCCCTCGCAAGGCTTAGGTCTGCCCGAGGCTGTAGTGGAAGACACTTGCCAAAGGTGCTGCACTTTGGGACTGAACCCAGAACCTTGTTGTTGGGAAGCAAGCTTCTTCTTACCACAGAGCCACGCCTGCGCGTATATATATACGTGCGTGTGTGAGAAATATAAATTGAAAACAGCAGACAAAGGATATCGTGGTACACGTGTTTCAAGCTTTATAAACAATATGTTATTACATCACCATAGGTATTGATATAAAAGATGGTTTAAAGCTCTCTTCAGCCGCATACATTGTTAGTCCAAAGATTACATCACAAAAGAAAAAAGTACACTTAGTATTTTCCATTATAATAGGTTTATCACATCCCTTTAAAAAGGTATATTTGTATAATGGTCCGTTGGATTTCAAAAATCTGCCCATACTGTACCACTATTCAGCATAGAGTGAATGTTAAATAGATTGGATTGAGTTTGTATTTAACTAGCGTGTATAAGATAGAAAGCAATGGTAAAAGGTAAAAAATAAAGTAAAAAATAAATAATTAAAAGTAATAGAAGTAAAAACATGAGTAATAAAAGTAAAATAAGGATAATAAAGTTAGATCCATATATAAATAAGATTTAGCAAAATTGGAATAAAGTAACAAAAGAAATAAAACTATAAAGTAGAATAAGAGATAAAATACTATAGAGTTGAGAAATATATATATATATATATGACAAATTGGCAAGAAGTTTGTCAGTCACGTGTCTGTGCGTGCTTGTGCATAAATGTATGTGACATATGGTGTTTTTATATATGTGTTTCTATGTGTATGCTTGTTGGGGTGTTTATGTGTGTGCGTATGTGTGTGTGTACATATGTGTTTGGATATGTTCTTCAGAGTATGACTGTATTGTGTACGAGCGCAGGTGAGTATACTTGCGTGCGTAATGTTTCCGGGTGTGCGTGCGTGTATGTACCAATGTAGGTATGTGAATACGTGGATGTATATGTGAGCATGTCTATCACGATATGACATAGTAATTTATAACCCATCCGACGGGCACCTTCTGTGCCTGCTTATCTGCTTATCTAGATAATATCTAGATATCATGTCTGCTCGTCTTCCTATGCCCAGCATTCGGCAAAACATTTCAAGAGTTTCGGCTACTAACACCGCAATGTTGTCCATGTTACTTATAAATTTGTTGTTATGAACTGCCTACACTCCATCCCGTGTGCCCTCGCTCCTCGCCTCCGACTCATCTTCTTGTATCTCTCGGGTATCTATGTAAAAGGCTTACATATTGAAATCTGGATCCCTATTCCCACTGTTGATTCTGGGATCATTCAGAACCAGGAAAAAGTATACCATGCTGTTCCTATGAAAAACATTTTTTCTCAGCCAGCTAGATTACTACTCCGAACTGTGACCATGAACTACGGTCAAACTTACAGCGGGACTCGAAGCAATGCAGGCCGCTACACAAAGAACATTGATTCGGTGCAACAGATACGCTACTGTGAGAGGCTAAAAGAAATGAGGATAATTCCTAGACAGAAGATGCAAGAGGTATGTATCGATATATGTATAGAAAATTTTGAAAGATCTAACTACACAAGATACCAAACTGGAAGCTATTGCGTCTTACCAAAGACACCGTTCCACTCCATCTAAGAGTAAGGAGCCAGAATTGCAATGAGCTAAACAACGTCAGAGATCTGTGAGGTGATGTGCATGTTTTCAGAAGACTTTTGGAAAAATTTCTATCTGAAGTATTAGATAAACCCACATTTCCGAGGAAACATAGAGAAAAGCAGGTCTGTCCGAATTTACCCTGAATAGTTCCAACCACAAAATTGAGGAAGCAAAAATGAAACCCTTTCACGCTAAAAGGTGCGGAACAATATGGCTGCAGCCTTTGGTTAAATTCAGCAAATGCAAAAAAAGCAATACATACTTACATACATACATGTATGTATAAGCACACACACACACCACTCGATTATCTTGATTTATTTAGCAATGTTTCATAGGCGTTAAAACGACATACATACATGTATACATATATATATATATATATTGTGTATAATATATACATATACATATATATATATATATACATACATATACACACACATTTGTATGTGCGTATGTAAGTATGTATATATATGTATATGTATATATACATTTGTATATATGTGTGTGTATATATATATATATATATATATATATATATATATATATATATATATATATATATATATATATATATATATATATATATATATGTATATGTATATTTATATATATATATATACTCA
This sequence comes from Octopus bimaculoides, assembly GCF_046866305.1. Classification (NCBI taxonomy): domain Eukaryota; kingdom Metazoa; phylum Mollusca; class Cephalopoda; order Octopoda; family Octopodidae; genus Octopus; species Octopus bimaculoides. The sequence goes on along the minus strand of NC_142929.1, from coordinate 144,493,148 downwards.
CATGAACCTATTTTTAAGAAATTGACGAATGTTCGGCAACATTCGTCAATTTCTTGAAAATGAGGTCATGACCACGAAATATTGGATAGAAGGTAAGTCTACCTTAATTCCCATATTTGGTTTCTTGTGATTTACCTTGCATTTACTTCGCATTGTTTTGGCCTTACCCACGATCTTTCATACAATATGATCTACACAGTGCTTCATACTAATTAATCCTTTATGATATATATATATATATATATATATATATATATATATATATATATATATGATAGTATTGTATTATATCTGATATCGTTAGCATGTGTTACCGTATGTTTTGCATGAGTGGAAGAGTTTGTTTTAATCGCCATAAAATACCTACACACTGTTTGCAATTACGAAATAGGAGATAACATCCAATTATATCAACATTCTCTCTCAATCTTACTTCGCTTCCCCCCTTATATATGCTTGCATCTGTGTTTCGATAAGGACGAACACTGACCGATAATGAAACAATAAACCTTTATATATCGCTCCACAAGTAACGTATCCTTTAGAGAGATGCGGTATTCTCTTGGTGAGTACACGTCCATAACATCCGTGGCTGTTTGAATAATACGTTTAGGGATTATCGATTGCTTGTATTTAATTAATACTTTCATAATCACTACCATTCATTAATCATGTACTTGCCTGTTTGCAATTATAGCCTAATCATTATTCCACTCAATTGTGAACTTTGGTGAATTCGCTTTTAAGCATGATTACTAATTTATCGGTTAGTTTATTCCACAATTTTAATCGTTTATCTGCAATTCATATTTCTATTTAATCGTTTTTCAAATTTGAAACTTAATACAGGATGTTTCACATGGAAATCTATCATATTTCTTCGAAATTACTAAGTGGTTCTGTACTTAAAGTTGGAATATATTAATAGTTAAAATAAGGGTGGCATTATATCACCGATGAAATAAGGTGATGAGCTTGATTCAGTAAAGAAATAATGATTTCTGATCCAAACACATCAGAAGCAATTTTGAGGTGACGAGTTACTCAATAAATTCAGGTCGAATACAAGAAAGGTAGTTCATTTTATCGACACTGGAATGATGAAAAGCAAATGTCACCGCAAGCGAATTTGATCGTTGGACATAAGATGCCGGAACATATAACCTGAAGGCAATTCTGTAACGCTCTTATGATTTTGACAACTCACAGTTTTCAATAAACAAATAATTATTTGAAATTTTGGCACAATGTCAGCGACCTTGATGGAAGGGAAAGGGCAATTACATCGACCTCAGTACTTTCGACGCCGAAAGAATATAAAGCAAAGTCGAGCTGGGTAGCATTTGGACATAGAAAGTAAAATGTCGGAAGAAATGCTTTCTATTATAGACACAAGGCCTGAAATCTTGTGGGTGGGTTTAATCTATGACATCAATCCCAGTGCTCAATTGGTGCTTATTTTATTGACCCTTAAAGAATGAAAGATAAAGTCGAACTTGGTGGCATTTGTACACAGAATATAAAAAGTTTTGCCAGCTCACAGTTTTTTAATAAACAAATATTGGCAAAAGGCCAACGATTCTGGGGAAGCGGGTAAGTCGATTATATTGATCCCAGTGCTCAACTAACACTTATTTTATCGACCCTGAAAGGATAAAAGGTTAAGTCGACCCCAGTGGCATTTGAACTCAGAGCATATAGTCGGCAGAAATGCCGATAAGCATATTGTCCGGCGCAGTAACGATCCTGCCAACCCGATGCCTTTTCTAGTTCGCTTCAACTGAGAAATCCATCTCCAGGGATACGCACAAATGAAGAATTTTCATTCTTCCCAATCTAATGCAAACATATTTTTTAAGTGTTTGCTGAACTATTTCGTGGAATATGTATTAAGGTGATAAATGATAAATAGGATACGCTGATGTTCATAGAACACCAAAATCTGGTAGAGACTCTGAAAATTTCATTTCGTTTACGTTTTCTATACCTTTATGTAAACGATGAACATTTCATGATTCCTAAAACTTCATCGAAATGTGTATATGTACAAAATCAATATTTCCGAATCTGTCATTAAAATGTAAATGGAAAATGAATTTAATAATAAAGCTATAACATTACTCACATAAACCTTTATATCAAATTTTCAGTATGAATGTTGCCCCATTTTTAGGGCTCCGATCGTTTTTCTCTTAAACGATATTTAAGTATCAAATAAAACTAAGTGATGCAGTTGTCTGAGGTAAAAAAAAATACAAACAAATAAACTCTAATTAACTAAGGAATTAAACTCCAAATAACTGAACAACAGAGAAGTAACATTGTTTTACTTTTGTCCGTTTATTTGAAAAATATATTCAGATAATTTGAATTAATTAATAAAAGAGCATTCATGGTTGAACAACTCTTCATCAGTGAAGCATATCGAAATATTTTTAACACACTCTCTTCTCTCATGCTCTTTAATATTATCGAGAAACAAAGCTATGATTAGTTTTGTTTTTGTTATCGATTAATAGCATATCGGATTTTATTGTTCACAGATATTTTTTTATATTGTTTCAGTTACTCTTAAATCAATTGAGATGATTAGGTGTTTAGACTACCGTGAAAATGAGGGGCGGAATAAATAAATAAGTGAATGAGAAAGAAAGCTAAACAGTTTAATGATGAGATAAACCATGAAATACACGAAGGAAAAAATAGCTTCCCCCTTCCGAAATAATTCAAAAATAACTAAATATGTGGTATATATGTTTCTATATATATATATATATATATATATATATACACACACACACACACATACACACACACACACACACATATATATATGGGAGAATGTACGAAAAAACAACAACAGACGAGGACAGGTGGTGTAAAAAACAAAAGGATGTATTAGTATGACGCTCGGGAATACAGAATGTCTTTAACGTTTCGAGCTACACTCTTCAACAGAAAGAATACGGAGACAAGGAGATGAGCACGGAGAAAAAAAATTGAATAGTGTTCGGTCAACGGTCAATCATAGCTATGGCTGACCGGAAGTTAGACATTTTACATACATATATGAATACATACATATATATATATATATATGGACCAACCTGGACCAATCTTTGGTCGTAACATATCTAAGTTAATCTAAGTTTATTTTATTTATATATGTATATATATATATATATATATATATATATATATATATATATATATATATATATATATATATATATATATATATATATATATGTATGTATGTAAACGTATATGTATATATATATACATATAATATATATACATTCATATATATACATACATGTATATACATACACACATATATATATACATATATATACATACATATATATATGCATACATATATACATAAATATATATATATGCATACATACACACACAGACATACACACACAGACATACACGCGGGCGCACACACACACACAAACATATATATATATATATGTGTGTGTATATATATATATATATATATATATATATATATATATAAATATATATATATATATATATATATATATATATATATATATATATATATATACATATATATATATATAAATATATATATATATATATATATATATATATATATATATATATAAATATATATATATATATATATATATATATATAAATATATATATATATATATATATATATATATATAAATATATATATATATATATATATATATATATATATATAAATATATATATATATATATATATATATATAAATATATATATATATATATATATATATATATATATATATATATATATATATATATATATATATATATATATATATATATATATATATATATACATATATATATATATATATATATATATATATATATATACACGATGCATTATTTACTGAGATATGAGAGCGGAGAATATAGTTTATGATAGTTTGGGACAAAATATTTTCAGCTGAAGTAGGCAAAAATATACGAAAATAATTGCCTAAATTACTTTACAATATTGATTATTCTTTTAAGTGTATCTGTGCCACCATGTGTGTGTGTCCGTGTGTGTGTGTGTGTTTGTGTGAGTCTGCGTGTGTGTGAGTATGGTTTAATGTTTATCAGCCGTAGGACAGATGTTTGTTGTATAGATAACTGCCTTGTAACTAACTAACATTATTCTACTTATTATGGCTGGTTGGCTGCCTGGCTGGTTTCCTGGCTGGTTACGGGTTAATCATTCTTCCGTCGGATGTCTCTTTAGAGATTGGCGCCATTTTACACGCTAAACTAGACCACTGTTTGTTTAGTAATCACAGTTGAAAACTGATTGGTAGTCAGAAACTTTGAAGCTTTATCATTTATAAACGTTAAAGTGTAAAGTTACTATAAATATATATATATATATATATATATATATATATATATATATATATATATATATATATATATATATATATATATATATATACATATATATATATATGTATATATATATATATATATATATGCGCCTGAAACACATTAACTCATAATTTGTGCTTCACGTTAATATATACACATTAACTCAAATCTACCAGATTCCATTCTAGAGAAATTATACATTACAATTATCAGTAAACTTAGACAAGTTTGTTGGTTATGGAAATTCTGGAACAAGATTCAGTGTTCCATATTCTGGGAATGGAATTGAAGTTAAGTAACTATGTACCTCAATCGCCTGCTGCAGGCATGAACGTCTCGCTAACTTGAGAAAATGTCTGACTAGTGGTTGATATGAGATTAGGTAGCTGTATGGTTCAGAATTTCCTTTCGCCTACGTGCCATATGATTTGAAGTTGAATCCAACTGTCCGGCACCATAGGCACGAATCAGACCAGAGGTTTGCAAATGAAATTTAGTAGGCGATGAATGTGAGGGATGACGTTGAAGAGACACTCCTAATTCTCGCGAAGCAAATATATTCTGATGTCAAATATAAAATCAGAATTTTATTACTGATTGTATTTAACGTTGATAGCCCGTATTTCTAGCACAGATTCAGGTATGCAGTCTGAAGGTAAATACCTCCCACTCTCTCACTACTTCTGGTGATCCTGAAGACGGCAATAGAGATTGTTCTGCTGCCTCTAACTACTGCATTTTAAACTAAAAAAGGCCACGATAAAATAACATTATTTGTACTGTTAATATTTTGGTAGCACACTAAAATTATGAGTGTGTTATTAGTATAATTTGCTTATTGTACTATGTAAATATAATTTATACTATGATTATATTGAATATACATATAGGGCTCAGCCATGCGAATCGGCGATGAGGTGAGGCAAGTCTGAAATTTTGAGGTCGAGCAATAGATTTATTTGATCCACAGCTCGCCTCAGCAAATTACACTCTTTGTTAAACATTTTGGCGAGAATCGGAAGCCAGCAGATATGGACGTGTATTTCTTTCCGTACGAGATTCCTTCAAAATCAAAGGTTTCCAAACTATATTCTTATGCGTATACCGACGGGTATATGTCTACTGCGAAGGTAGCAAGACAGCTCAAACAGTCTGACTGAAAATCGGGTGGTAAAACTATAGGGGTAGTATATAAAAGGACTGTATCGATTCGTGAGTGGAATATTTCACCCACCGCACGCTATATTACTACGTCGTCTATCCGCTCTTTTGGCGCATTTACTACAAGTACCGTCATCAGGTCTCTGATATAAAAATACGATGGTCTTTCTACTTTTTCTCCCAGCAATCTCTGGGGTTTCGCTATTGATCCCTGGACGCTACTTATCCCCTCCTAGTTAAAGTACACCGTGAAAAACAGTGTCAATAAAATAAATGTTATCTGAATAAAAGAGCCCCTTTTGTTTAGCTTGCAATGTATGGTTTCTTTGACGTCCACTTACAAAGCCATTGAAAAGAGCACGTATGACCACAAAACCATTCAAAAGAGCACGAAGGTTGCACGGTCTTATTACCATACTTCTGTTTAAGTAAGAAATCATTAATTTTTTTTTTATTGGTTACTTTTATAAGAATGACTTTTGACTTTTGACGTCATCACAACAATCGTTTGATCTCCGAGTTTGTGGCAATCTGATGTCAAGACACAATGGCTTAGATTATGAATAAAGACGGACTATCTAATATTAACATATTAGCAAATACCATGCTTTCTGTACGTCTGTCAGTTCTTCTCCCTCTCCCATTTTTCCCATTCTACGTCTCATTATTCGATTGCTATATTCACAAGAATATGCGTCTGTCAGTATTGTATACACAGGTGTGTGTGTGTGTGTATATGTGTGTATGCATATTCACATACATACGCATATATATATATATATATACATACACATTTAAGCTTTTATATATACATATCTATAAATGTATATATATGTGTGTATATATACACATATATATGTATATCTATACATATGTATATATATATATATATATATATATATATATATATATATATATATATATATATATATATATATATATATATATATATATATATATGTATATAAATGTATATATATACATATATGCATATATATGTATACATATACGCATATATATATCTATATATATACTCATATATGAAAATATTTATCTATTTATCTATCTATCTATCTATCTATCTATATATATATATATATATATATATATATATATATATATATATGCAACTATATTACACACGTTCGATCACTGTTTTCTTTCTCTATTCTCTCTGCCAATATCAATATAAATCTTAATACAACCATGATTTCGTTTAATTTTGTAAAAAAAAACAGCAAAAAATAGAAATATATTTATGTATGTAATTGAGTATTACGCACCTATATATAAACGAAAATGTGAATCTATATATGTTAGCCTGCATGTATACTGCTTTCCATATATTTATGTATATATATACATATAAAGGAAGGAAACAGAAAATGGAATTCACCAGATACTTTATTAATCACAACGATCGTTTCGACACATTTGCATCGATTCCTTGCCTAACCATAAACATAAAGTTTCACACTCATAACGCCTATGCCTTCTGCAAATGTAACTTGCCCAAATAAATTGCTCTTCATATTCAAGGCTCCCACGAAGCTATTGGATGTTATCTTTGTACTCAACAAAGAGTCCACCACATCTAAAAGAGATGTAAGCTAATTGAGTTGAATAAGTGACATTTGTTTTTCAGTTGTCATCATTTAGTTTCTATTACCTATCTATACTCATCCAGTATTGTGCTCTGGACCGAAAGTATATTGTGATATACATTGGGTTAATAGTCTCCTTATGCCTAAGTGAAATATGAATGTGTGTGTTTATATATATATATATATATATATATATATATATATATATATATATATATATATATATATATATATATATATATATATATATATATATATAAACTAGTCGTTATACAGCACTTATTCGGTATTACCTGTAACATTCGGGTTCGGTTTACTCCATTACCCTTCATGACCTTTATTACGTATATATATATATATATATATATATATATATATATATATATATATATACATCTATATACATAAATGCATGCATATAGATATACATATATATATGTGTATAGATATATTTCTGTATATGAATATTTATGTGTACATATATTATATAATATCCGCATTCACATATATATTATGTATAATATATATATATATATATATATATATATATATATATATATATATATATATATATATATCCAGATATGTCATGTGTGTGTGTCTGTGTGTGTGGAAAGAGTAAAACGAGTGAGATCACGAAGAAAAATATATAATCAATGAAAAGACGCAGAGTCAGATAAGCGGAAGTACGTGAACGAAAAGGAGTAGAAATGTCAATTAAAAAATACGAGAATCAAAGAAGTAGACTACAAAGATAAATATTATAAAGAATGAAACAAAAGAATATCCAAAGTGTAGATTGTTTCATTCATCAAAGAGAAGAATAAGTATAAAAGATGCTAGAGACAGAGAAAAAAAGAACGATAAAATATTTACGACGTCTATTCAGATTGCCGGTGTAGCTGTCTGCGTGAACATAGATATACACAAACATACATACATACATACATACATACATGCACATTCACATAGACATAGACACACACACACACATACATACACAAGCGTGTAGTCGTCAGTCGCAGGGTTGTATGGTCTTTCGTGTGTACTATGCTATTCTTACATATGTAGATGCGTGCAGACAATGTCTTTGACCGAGCAGAATATCGCGGATAAAGAAGCGATCGAACCCCTGAATTGTTACTTCTTTTAAGCTATATTGTGTGGATAAACTTAAAATTTATTCCACAGGGCACGACGCACTGCTTGGTCCAGATGTTGATCCCACGATCTCACATTTATTAATCGAATTGCATAACCGCTAGGCCACGCATATATATGTATTTATGTCTGTATGTTTCCATATCTATTTGGTTTCCTCCATCTGCCTGTGCCTCTCATTCTCTCTTGCACTCACTCTATGCTGCATTTGTACACACACCCACACACATACGCGCGTGCATATATATGGAGAATAAAATTACTAGAGCATTGAGAATTTTGTGGCGGTATTCTTGCTTTTACTAGTTTTTGAGAATCAAAGTGAAACAATTTCAACAGGAAATCGAAATACTGACGTGAACTAATTTTACTCAAAAGTTACGACTTTTCTATCGCATACACACATTTCCGTACAGCATATATACACAAGTCCATATACAAATATATGTAAGCAAGCACATGTGTTCATTTTATTTCTTTTTTATTGAATTCAATTCATTATTGTGCATAGTGTGTATGTAAATGTAATTATTAAGATTTTTCTATTCACTAGAAAACAAATATTAGGCATAGAAAAGAATGTTTATGTTGGCAAGATATAGTAGTTAACTGTAGTTTTGTCGATCAATGATCGCTGCAAATTGCTATGCCTTCCACATCTTTCCGACCAATCTTGGTGTTGGCCGATAGTACACACGTAAAGTGTGGATTACGAGTCTTAATTGGTTGAGAACTTACTTAATTTGTTTACTTGATCAACTGATCGATTTTTCTTTTTACTATGGATTGCCGCAATTTATATTCAAAACTATGTGGTCTGTTGTTACTGAAAGCCTACGGTCGTCTTTGTTCATGAAGAACTACGGCTGCGAAGTAGCTAAATGAAGCATTGTTCCATTAGTATTCATATTTGCAATCAAACCACCTTGATACTGATACTACTGCATGGTGTATTGGGATTGCGACAGAAGACATGTTGATCCTTAAGAAGGTGTTTGATAAGAGAAATACGAATGGCTAATTGGATTAGTCGAACGAACGAACAAACGAAGGAATTACTGGAACCCCGGAGCATCTCCTGCCTGTGGTGCTAGAAATTACCGAGAACAAATATAATCGGAATTACTATGTGATGGTCTGTAATGAATCAGTATGTAAACTCTGTTGAATGTGTTTCAGTAACTATCACATATTTGCATATTAAAGCGTAAATGTATGAATGTATGTTTAGAAATATACAAACATATTTTCACTTTAAGATACAGGCATGAACATATTTTAAAACATTACTAGGAATAAAGCTTTACGATAATGGTATGCCAAATGACGGGTTTACTGAATTTTCTTTAAGCATAAGTGAAGAAATTGGCATAATATGTGTATCCATCTCCCTGCATCCATTAAACACTGTCACAGTCAATTTCGCTTTGTGTTTATAATGCCTGGGCTCTAATAAACACAATGTAGATTCCCCTCCCTTGGATCTGCCTAACCTCTCCGATTTCATACCAAATCTCAACGGAATTTCCAGCTAAATATCAAATATAGTAAAGGACTTGCAAAGGTCATTCCTATAGATCTTCTCGAAACCGAAAAATAAGTGTTATAGAATACTATTTCATAAAGGAGTGAACCAAAATAGTATACTAAAAATAACAATAACAATAATGGAATTATAGAAATCGTAGAAGATTTCAAGAACAGCAAAAGATCAACCTGAAAATAGCTGCAATTTACAATGGGCCAAATCATGCAGCAAAAGAAGGATGTTGAAAGTAAACAAAAAAATCAGTTGTGGCTGACACATGGAAGTTTGATATGAGAAACTGAAACATTGACTACAACTGCTAGGGTCAACGAATTTGATAACCACAAAGATTGATAAAAGAGAGTCAGGCAGTGAACACAGAATCTGGGACAGAAGACGTATTAGATATATCTTAAGTAGATGCAGTAAGCTTTCACAAAAAGAGTATAAATGCAGTCATCATTGTGTTGATAAAAGAATGCATTGGAATGTTTGCCGAATGTATGGATTCATAGTAAGAGAACAGTAGTCTGGACACGAGCCAGAAGCTTTGGTGGAGAATAAGCATTACTGGATTTTATTGTATTTCTCTATAGAGAACGACCCTACTCTAGCTGTGTGGTAAGAAGTTTGCTTCCAACCACGTGATTCCTGATTCAGTTCACTGCGTGACATTTTGAGTAAGTGTCTTCTGCTATATCTTCCAGCCGACCAAAGTCTTGTGAGTGGATTTGATAGACAGAAACTTAGAAATCCGCCATGTGCACATACATATCTATCTATCTATCTATCTATCTATCTATCTATCTATCTATCTATCTATCTATCTATCTATCTATCTCTGTCTATCTCCGTCTGTCTGTCTCTCTCTCTCTCTATATATATATATATGCAAACAAACAATATATATACATATGCATATATACATACATACTTACCTACATATATACATATATATTATCTATACATTATATTATATATATATGTGTGTGTATGCATATGTGTGACTTTGTGCTTTGTGTTTGTCCCAAATATCGCTTGACAAGTGATGTTTGTGTATCTTAGCGGTGATAGAACAATTACCATGATGGCACTCACCCAGCTCGCGGGAGTGGCTGTGTGGTAAGTAGCTTGCTTACGAACCACATGGTTCTGCGTTCAGTCCCACTGCGTGGCACCTTGGGCAAGTGACTTCTTCTATGACCTCGGGCCGACCAAAACCTTGTGAGTGGATTTGGTAGACGGAAACTGAAAGAAACCCGTCGTATCTATGTACACACACACACACACACACACACACACACACACACACACACACACGCACACACACATACACACACACATATATATATATGTATGTGTGTGTATTTCTTTGTGTGCCTGTGTTTGTCTCCCTAACATCGCTTGACAACCGATGCTGGTGTGATTACGTCCCTGTAACTTAGCGGTTCGGCAAGAGAGACCGATAGAATAAGTACTAGGCTTACAAAGAATAAGTCCCGGCGTCAACTTGCTCCACTAAAGGCGGTGCTCCACCATGGCCGAAGTCAAATGACTGAAACAAGTAAAAGAGAATGCTTAAAGTATTGGGGCCGATTCGTTCGACAAAATTCTTCAAGGCGGTGCCCCAGTATAGCCGCAGTCTTATATCTGAAATAAGTAAAATATAAAAATACTACTGAATAAAGAAGACCAGATATGACTCAAGAGGTTTAAAAAAAAAACAGTGTAAGGTCAAAAATGGTAACTGAATGGTTGCCAAAGAAATTTAGAAGATTGGGAAATATTAGCCAAAGAGACTGAAGTGATTGTGATAGACTAAGTTGGAAATTGGCACCAAACCCAAATGCTACCTAAGAGGCTGAAAGGTATTGCTACCGAGAATCATATTATCTGCCGGCAATTTTGTATTTTCGTAAGAAAGATTTGAAGAGACATGTCATCAAACTTGAAGTTGATATTCCTGGTAATTAAATTGATAAGTAGTAGCTCAACAACAACAACAACAACAGCAACAACAGCAGCAGCAGCGATAGCAATAACAACAATAATTGCTTCAAATTTTGACAAAAGGCCTACAATTTTAATGGGAGGAACTAATCAATTTTAACAACCGTGGTACGCAACTGGTACATATTTTATCGACTTCCGAGAGAATGAAAGCAAAGTCGACTAGAGTGAAAATTGTACTCGGAACGTAAAGACGGACTAGATGATGCTAAACATTTTTTCCGGCGTGATCATGATTCTTCCTACTCACCGCCTTAAAATAATGATAGCAATAAAAAATGGTTTCAAATTTTGGCACAAGGCCAGAAATTTCGTGGGAGGGAGCAAGTCGATTAGATCGACACCAGTATACAGCTGGTACTTATAGTATCGATCCAGAAAAGGATGAAAGGCAAAGTCGACCTCGGCGTAATTTGAACTCAGAACACAAAGATGAACGAGATTCTGCTAAGCATTTTGCCCCACATGTTAACGATTCTGCCAGTAGTAGTAGTAGTAGTAGTAGTAGTAGTGGTGGTGATGGTGGTAGTGATAGTAGTAGTAGTTGTTGTAGTAGTTGTAGTAGTAGTTGTAGTAGTAGTAGTATTAGTAGTAGTAGTAGTAGTATTAGTAGTAGTATTAGTAGTAGTATTAGTAGTAGTAGTAGTAGTAGTTGCAGTAAAGCTTTATGAAATGCGGTCGAAAGATTAAATCTGGGAGTATAATGAGAAATGAGAAACTATCCAAACAGCATAAGAGAAAGGTTAGGAAGCTGCTACAAACAAAACTAACCACAAGTAATATTATCAAGACAATGAATATTTGCTTTCTGCCTATATTTTCAGCTCTCTTTTCTTCGAATGGGCAAAAACAAAACTACTGGAATTGGATAAAACTGGACTAGTCACAGTGCAAAACGTTTACCACTCTAAAATAAAATTGCGAACCTCTGTTTACAAAGAAAGAAAGTTGATAAATGTTTGACAAAAGCAGAAAATTCTACTAGTGCTGTGATATTGTTTTATTCTAATCGATGTTTTGCGTAGTAAAGGAAGAATGTTGTTTTAGCCTGAAATATCGAAAGATTCACCGAAAAAGTTAAAGATTTCAAGTACGAAATGATGAGCGACAACACAAATTGCAGGAAACAAATAACTCAATGACTAATTCATATAACACATCATTTTGGAAAGCGTAAGTTTCTGGTTGTGGCTAAGAGATGGTAAAGTGAATCAAGGGACTGCATTTGCAAAGTAAAGCCACTCGGGAATGACCCATTTTAATAAATTTGATAAGAACAAAGATTGATAAATATCCGTCAAATATGAAATAATGTGTCGAGAAAGGGATGAAAGTCATTAACCCGATCCTTAGTGAGTGTATTAAACTAACGTGCAGGCGCAATGGCCCAGTGGTTAGGGCAGCGAACTCGCGGTCGTAGGATTGCGGTTTCGATTCCCAGATCGAGCGTTGTGAGTGTTTATTGAGCGGAAGCACGTAAAGTTCCACGAGGCTCCAGCAGGGGGGGGGGGGGTGAACCCTGCTGTACTCTTTCATCACACCTTTCTCTCACTCTTTCTTCCTGTTTCTGTTCTGCCTGCAATTCAAAGGGGCCAGCGTTGTCACACTGTGTCACACTGAATCTCCCCGAGAACACGTGTCTGTGGAGTGCTCAGCCACTTGCACGTTAATTGCACAAGCAGGCTGTTCCGTTGTTTGGATCAACTGGAACCCTCGTCGCCGTAACCGACGGAGTGCTAACAACATTAAACTAGCACAGTGTATGAACTCAGTCTTGGGTGTATCGATAAATGCGTGCATTGTGGTGTTAGATGTGTTGGGGAGTCGAAGTGATGGACAAGTCGTAGATGTAAAATCATTTCAGGATATCGAAATTGGAAAGAGCGGCGGGAGTGTTTTGTTTGGAGAGATTTCAACACACAGATTAAAGAGCCGAGGCTAATACCAAAAAGTATTTTGTTTATCGCTCTAAAGAATCTGCTAATGTACTGGATTTGGTTTGTACTTGGTCATGTCGACAACAGAAGGACGAAATACAATGTTGAAATTTGAGAGATTTGAACTCCTGTCGAAAAGAGCAGGAACTAATTACAGGTTCGTATTTTATTCAACTCTAATGATTCTGCCAATTAAGAACATTGTATAATAGTATCTTACTTTAGTGCGTCAATATCATTTTGATTTAATATTTCAAGGTACGCATTAATGGTTTTTCAATAGCTATTATGTGCGACGTTGCTAAATATAAATGGTAGCAGTAATATTACAAATATTACTGCACATTGTTGATCACAGATTTCAATATTAAAGAAGATAAATGTCTACTCTGAACCTCATAAATAACATTTAGATGAACATCGTCATTAAACTTCCAAGTACTGGCTGCAAAATAAGATAAAATATCTCTTTTGCAGAAATGAGTCGTGGCAATGTTTGTGTTTATAACAAAGTTAAGAATATATTCATTGCCTTTTACAGGAAATATTTCTTACAATGATTTCAATATCATCAGTCATTTTGATCTGGACAACTATTTGCTTGTTTTCACAAGAACTGTGTAAATATTTATAGCAGCACTTGTATTTCCACAATGTCGTTCACGCTCAACAGGAAAGAACAACTAGGATGTAAGGTACAAATGATCAGTATTGAACTTTTTCAATTGATCACATCTACAAACAATTTCGAATTAGGTATTACGTAAAAATATCAAATGATATTGGTCAATTCACTTATTGAT
>NC_142929.1:144441033-144476033 GCF_046866305.1 Octopus bimaculoides | reverse complement strand
AGAATAACAGTTATGTTCCATCTTCTGCATAATAATAATAATAATAATAATGATAATAATAATAATAATAATAATAATAATAATAATAATAATAATAATAATAATAATAATAATAATAATAATAATGATGATGATGATAATAAGGTGTTTGTAGATGTCCGAAAGGCTTTAATAGAATATTATATCAGAACGATTTGAACGGGAAATATTCAAAGATAAAGCAGAATATTAAAAGTTGCTTTCTTTGTTATTGTTTAATTTCATGCGAAACCAAGTTGAGCAGAATTACGATAAAAGATGTTCCAGAAATAATCATCTTCGGACACTGCTTTTGTATTTCAACATTTTTCAGAGTTTGGATATAATTAGAGGGACGTTCACTGTTATTTCTAGTAAGTTGCTTGAGTCTAAATAGAACCTTGTTTCACTTTGGCACACTACAAACTATTTTTAATCATTTTAGAATTATACATTGGATAATTTCGTGATATGTAATCTGACGGAAAGACATGAAGTAATTTCATTTATGATGTCATTGGAAGATACATACGCACAGAGTCATACACGTGTAAAGAATTTGAGCCAACCGGGAAGGTGCAATGAAGTAGGCAAATCCACATCAGACCGATGTCGCTTAGTTTCATATGAGACCAGAACTATATGAGCAGAACTAAGATGAAACATAGTTCCAAAGGTGACCGTTCCTGTTCATACTTCCGACAGTGCCAACTATTTTCAACGAATATTGCATTTTGCAAGGTAAAAAATAATTTTAGAGGACGTTGACTATCATTTCCTCGTACATAAATAGATTCAATCACTAATACACACACAGACTAACAAACAAAAGAGCGCGCGTGTATCTTGTGTATTGCTGCGCAAGGTGACTATTTCGTGGGAGATGATGTTAAAACATAGGTAAATAAGTTATTTTTTATTAAACATAACTACTCCGGGAAATCTCTGACACCACCTTGTACACCCCCCCACACACACACACATATATGGTCCCAATGTACGGTAAACAAAGGAAAAAACAGGTCAGGGAACAACAAGCAAGTGTATTAGTTTGACGTTCGGAAAGAATGGAAAATTCTTTGACGTTTGGAGCCTACGCTCTTTGACAGAAAGAAATAAGAGTAAATAAATGGCATGAGAGAGAAAGAGAGAGAAAGAGAGAGAGAATCAGAGAAATAGTGAGAGGCAGAGAGAAAACCGAGAGAGGAAAAATGCGTCGGAGGTTTCGCGCGCGCGCAAACACACATTTTAGGAACCAAAACAGTATTAATACCGAAAGGTAATACCCCCATTTAAAAATGGATTTTAGGACAAGCTATACTGCAGTAGATATCACGAGAGAAGCTCTCATATTGACATCTGTAGCAAAATGTACTCTTGTTTATATAGCTAGTTGGGAGTTCAAAACCCGCCACTTCAAGTATCGATTACGACCTTCCTTGGTTTTTGTCAATGGTGGACACTTTTCCGCTAGAGATAGCGGTGACTCGTCTCCCCACCAGTAATATATAGAATAACAGTGCCAGAACAGACGCTGGTGCATCGATTAGCCAGTCAGCTTCACATAGATGCCACGCAGTGGGACTGAGCCCAGAATCATATGGTTCGGAAGCATGCTTTTTACCATACAGCCACTCCTGTATACATTCATACATGAATACTTACATACGAACATACTTATTTACATTTAAATATACATATGTACATGCAAATATGCAGGAATAAATAGACAGGTGTATATATATATATATATATATATATATATATATATATATATATATATATATATATATATATACATACATATGTACATACGTATGTATATTTATACATGCATACATATATACATACATAGATAAGTACGTACGAACATATATACATACATACTTATGTACATACATATATACCTACATATGTATATACATACATACATACTTACATTCATGAATACATGCATACGCATATCTGTTCTTTTCTAAAATGATGCTGCATTGTATGAAGACAGAACGAATTCATCCATTTTCTGAAATAATTGCTCTCATTAATTATCTTTCTGAATCTAACAGAATTAGTAGAGGAATCCTCTAATCGCGTGTGAACTCTCAATTATATCTGCCGTGTACAAATTTGATGGCAAGCAAATATGTGCTTTGAATCATAGATTAATTTAGTCTCAGATAAATTGTTCATAAATGTAGCCAGGCCTCAATATGTTGCGGTAAAAATGGCTATGCGTACGTGCTTACAGTTGTTTGTGTAAGCTTACATTTATCAATGTATATATATATATATATATATATATATATATATATATATATATATATATATATATATATATATATATATGCATCGTATATGTATGCATCTGTATGTGGGGATATCTATGTGTAGGTTTATATGTGAGTTGGTACGGGGGTGGGATAGGCAAGAATTTCTTCTTTTTGCCCTTGTCGTTTTCTTTGATAATACTAAAATCGGATATCCGGTAATCTGTTGTAAAATTAAAACTCATTATTACCTGCTGACGTCGCCGCCATGTATAATGAGAATGATGATGGGTCTAATGAGGACGGAGGCTGGTGATTGCTACTACTACTACTACTACTACTACTGCTATGATGACGACGAGGACGTTCATGATGATGGTGCTTGTGATGATGGGGATGAGGATAAGAATAATTGTGATGATGATGATGATGATGATGATGATGGCAACAATCAATAATGTAGTCGATATGGATACTGATGACGACACTAATGATGATGACGTTGATGATGACGGTTATAAAGTTGACGTTAATGATGGTGCTGCTGATAATGTTGATTAAGTTAATGACGAAGATGATGTCCATGCTGTTGCTGTTGCTGTTGTTGTAGCTGCTGCTGATGATGATGATGACGATGACGATGGTAATTATCATGAGGGTTATTATGGTGATGCGATTTTTTGAATTTCAGCGAAGATAACATTTTTGATTGCTATTCTGTCATTAAATATTCAATCCCATTTCGGAGAATGAGATAAAAAGAAAACAAAAAAGACACAAACCAAAATACATAAAAACCAAAATGAATATAAAAAAACACCAATAGAAATAAATAAATAAATAAATAAAGAAGAAAAGAGGCATTCCAACTCTAAATACGTACAAAACACTGCGGTTGCTTACACACAAACATACAGAAATGCTCCCCCTCTTTCTCGTTCTCTCTCCCTAAGTCTTTCTTTCTCTTTCTTCTCTCTCCTCTTCTCTTAATATTTAACTATCTGTCTATCACTCTCATACACCTACACATGCACAATAATATTCAATACACTGCATTAGAATCAACATAAAATTGAAACAAGTGGTCTATATCTGATAATAAATACGGCAATGGTTGAAAATTATGTAAAACAAAATGGAATAAAATAACACGACTGGACCGAATATAAATCCAAGTTGATTAGTCTGTTTCAAAATTCTGCCCCAGTATTTTAATAAATGTATCAATTTTGACATCATGAAATACATCTCACATGAAGAGATTCCGTCTGTTTTTAATTAAACTCTCAGAAAGTAGTCACTTTATAAAGTATCATAAAGAAGACGTCAGTTTCTTTCGAACTTTTTCTTAACAAATTCTACTTTCTTTTAGCTTCGTTTCCTTTATCTTTTTGAAATGAAAAAAAAAAGCGTTCTTCAAATCAAGAATTGATAAAACTCAGTCACTCAGGTTTTAGGATTTGGTTTTGGTTGTACTTCTAGAAAATGGAGGAAAAAGAAAAAGAGATGGGGAAGAAACAAAAGATGACAGAGAAGAAAATAAATATTTTCGAAAGTAAGGAGCGAGAAGGAGATGTAGAAAATGACATATAACTCTAAATTCCTTCGTTTGATTTAAAAGTAAACAGTTCAAAAGTATGTTGGTCTCTGTTGTTGCTATTGCTCTTGTCAGACTGGCTCCGATCGAGCGTTAGCAGAAAGCAAATACATTTTGCATTCACAAAATGACAATATGATCCTGTCATAGCAGCGACGTCACTCTTTATTATATAAAACACTCTTTGTTGTCATTCCGTCTATTGACAATTGTATTATTTTCTCCCTCAGATGTTGCGCTGGACTATGACAGATATTTTGTTGGCATCACTAGAAGATCGGAAGACGATTTAGTTCAAGCAACAACACTGGCCGGATTAGATTTCAGAGGCAGGATTAGGATTTCAGTATTTTGTTATCCCTCTTTAACTTTTGATTCGAAATATCGCCAGGTTGGACTTCACCATGCCTTTCTATATATGTATGCTTAGCATTTACCCAAGATTTTGAATAAAATCTTCCCTCAGAAGATGTTTATCGACAGGTTATTCAAACTTGATAATTGCAGTTCCTAAACTGGGGACATACATACATACACCCTCCCACATTTACATACACACATACATACATACGTACATATGGTATAATTATAAACACGTAAATTTTAGCCATGTCTCCGCAGACTAAAAAAAGAAGTCCAGCAACCTTAATGGATTTGGGGGGGTCTCATTAGGAGAGTCTACATCATTCGGACAGTCTCCAGAAAGACAAGCAGCCAAACTGTTTATATACTCAACAAATATAGCACTTACTCTATTAAGGAGCCCCTTATTTGCATACCGAAAGTGTTTAACTGTTTAACACTCTATAAATACCAGCAGCCTGTCAACAGGGATCTTAGTCCACACAGTATCAAGGTATGGTATAATAAACATATAACATATATATATATATGCAGGAGATAAGGAAAGTGGCCACCCAAGTTGCGATTTTGAATAAAGCTATCACTATTATAGTAAGAAGGGTTCTTTTTCTTCTTCTTACTGAGTGAGGAAGCAGCACGTGCGATCAAAGTGACACTGGGGTAAAATATACGAAGCCCAATATACCCACCATGACTACCCGTCCGATAAGGGTACACCAGGAACATGCATCACAACCATATGTGCACGAAATGGTGATCTAATATCAAGATAAACAGCGAGTAGCCCATCCCGCTGAAAATGTCCCTGAATAAGGTTTGTTTTAAGGGTGATGAGCAAAAGGCCCATGCTTCGAGGGGTGAATTATTCAAACCCCAAAGAATTCCTCTCAACACATGGCTATGATGTTCCCCAACTACTTCTGCTCATGATCAGAGATGCACATATCGTCAGCCACCAAGGAACATGCTCAACTGGTTAAGGTCAAGCAACTGACTAGCAAATCTGTGGTTTTAAGCATAATATTTGCTGTAGCCCATCTTTTATACCAAGACACACCTATGTACGTGATAACACTTCCAATCAGTTAAGATGAGAAGCCATGAGAGCCTATGACTGGTATTGCATCAGGGCATATTATTATTATTATTATTATTATTATTATTATTATTATTATTATTATTATTATTATTATTATTATTATTAATGTGGTGACATGACATAATTGTTAGCATGCCTGACAAAATGCCTAGCTGCATTTCGTCCGTATTTACGTTCTGAGTTCAAATTCCTCCGAGGTCACCTTGAATTCTTCCTTTCAGAGTCGATAAAATACAGTACCAATCAAGTTTCCCTGGTAAATTTAATTGAATCATTATTCAAGCTTCGCGCCTAAGCTATCAGCAATTAGGCACAGTTGGAAACAATTCTTGAAACAAGCTAAATACCTAAGTAGTTATTACTTTTACTAGAAAGTTTCCCGTCACATGACTGGTCTCTTTGGTAGTATACTTTGCCATAATGGATAATATCAAAAAATGTGGCATACATAAAATAATGATAATTTAACCAATGTTGAAAGTCTAGGTACTTATATAAAATGATGTAAGAAATATCAATTTTCAAAAGAAATATATTGATTACTTTAAAATAAATTAAGTAAAACAAATTTGTATAACGCTCCCCATAATAATTTGTCATTTACTCACATCCTCCGACACTACGATTCACTCGCACTGTGTTTTCGTGAGTGCAAGTAGTGTTCTTTCACTCACTACCTGTCACTAAGCCTAGTATGTCCCCAACTCTCGCCTCACGATGTTGAGCGTGACTCGGAAACTCAACCAACCAGCATTTATATCAGCTTCTTAAAATATAGAGATTTAAAAGAATTGCTAATATGTCAATCAAACCACACGTCTTGTTACATAGTTTCCTCAATTTACGTGTTGTATTTTCTGTTTCATCATCCAAGGGCCGATAACATAAAAGTAATAGCTCTTAACTTGATTCAGTTTAATATTCTTATAATGTATCCTAAATGTGATTGGAACTGCAATAGAAAACTTAAGACCAAGGCAACGTACTTAGTTTCTCAAAATGGAAATCAATCTCAGAGCGTTTTTATATAACGATATTTGTGTATATTTTTACTAATAGCTCGATGAATATGTGTATACTTATGTATATATATAATACAGGAATAACAGTAAGTGACTGCTAAGATACTTATGCGCATGTGTGTACATATAAGATATGTGCTCATATATTATGTATGGGTGTTGCATTTTAACAAAAAGATTTGTTCATTCTTTTAATTCTCCACCTCCTCAAACGCTTCGTTTCGACCTCTCGCCTTTCTCCTCCTCCTTCCTATTCCTCAACACCATCATTATAAAAGTCAGCATCAGCGTTATTATTGGGATAATGTAATTTTATTTCCAAAAAAAAAACAAAAACAAAACAAAAACGAAAAACGTTCTTACATAATGGTGAAGTAAAAGAAAACGTGGTGATTGTAGCGATAAATTAAATGTGTGCGTATGTATGCTGATTATATGTGTGTGCACGTATGTGGAAAGGGAGGATATGAGCGTAAGTAGGTGTGTGTTGTGTATGTGTGTTGCTTGTGTTAGTTTCTGCTCAATTGAGACAGAGTTTGAGAGTCATTCGACGACATTCTTTGTCTAGACACTAATATATATTAAAGACATTTCCTACTCAATAATGTATGTGTTTATATTAAAGTGTAATTAGATGTTTTCCCAAAGTTTACGCCAGCAAATGTTGCGTGTGTGTATATATATATATATATATATATATATATATACAGAATCACAAACACACACACACACACACACACACACGCACACACACACGCACATATATATATATATATATATATATATATATATATATATATATATACAGAAAGAGAGAGAGAGAGATGTATGCATCTACGCATATCTACATACATTTGCAAGTATATTTGTGTGTGTATATCCATCTATCTATCTATCTATCTATCTATCTATCTATCTATCTATAGTAATAACAAGAACATTTCGATCTAAAATTATAAATCATTTAATACATTGCTACGTATGTTTCCGCATACATCATGCTTTACTTGTGTTTACCATATAGAGGATATTATAAATATGATTTGCAAAATCCATGATTTTTAAGGAGAATATTAATACATATATTGATTGCAAATTTTGTCCGAGGATCGTGAAAGGTAAAATCATTGTTGACTACTGTGCGGTCGCATTGCAGAAGGTAATGAGCCGCAAGTTATTCTCTTGACGCTCTAAAGCTTTTGCCAATTCGCTCCCTTGTCTTAGTAAAATAATATAGCAACATTTGAAATTTTCTCTCGGTGAATCTAGCTGAGGAGGACTAATAAAATTTACAATAGCAAGCGTAATTTGAAGAGTCCGAAACCTAGGTCCTAGATTCTCCAATTCTGAGTTGTTCATTTATCTAATGTTCTTTCTAGAGGTAAGATGAATTTTTTTAATGTTCGCTGCCCGCATCCATCCTTGCCAGAATATATACAGTGAAACTTTACTATATCGTCATAAAATTATCGACTGCTGTTTCCAGTAAACATTGGTGCCTTGTTGCACCACCATTCTATATATATATATATATATATATATATATATATATATATATATATATATATATATATATATATAGGCACAAGGACATTAATTTTTATGGGGAGATATAATTGGTAACATCGGCCTCCGCACTGGACTAGTATTTTATTTTATTTTGTTCAAAATGATGAAAGCAAAGTTGGTGTCTCTAGGATTTTCCCTCGGAATGTAAACAAATCGGCAGAACATTTTTTTCGGACGCCTCTACCGATTCTGTCAACTCGCCAATATTAACGGCGGTGAAATAATCATTTACGTCTTTGGTAGAAAACTAGCAGTTTTTATCTGAACTGGTTAATTTATAAACTTTCCCTAGGACATGACCCCTATTTTATTGTATGTATAGAAGGGGAGAAAAGACAAAAATTGACCTCGCCGGTATTTAAACTTAGAAAGTAAAGGGTCGGAATAATTAGCACAAAACCACTTTTGTTTTCCGATACACTAATGATTCCGGCAGCTCGCCGTCTTTATCAATGCTGCTAGTCTAATAGTAGTTGACACTTGATCTTATCGAATGCAATCAATAACAAATAAACTGGTACAAATAAACAGACTCTGAATAATGTATACATACATCTACTCATTTAGTGAATCTCTCCCACTCTACCACTAACATAAGATACAAGCGTACAGGTAATTAGATACATGAACAACACTCTTTCTTCCTTTTGGCCTGTCCTACTCCACCTCCCTCCTTCTATCGCAACCGCTTATATGCAATCCCTTTCCATCTCTTGCATTCTATATTTCCACCAAATCCTCACTTTCTTGAGTTCCATATTTAGGCATCTTAGCTCGGCTCTGTCTTCTAATTTCCTGCTATCTTCTCTGTCTCTGATACCCTCCTTCTTATCTTGCTTCCTCTATCTTTCTTATACACTTTCAATTTTTTCATAACTTTTCCAATATAATATTAAGCATTCTGAGTGTTAAGAAATTATATATGAAACAAACTACACTAGGGAGACCCAGAACGCCTCAAGGAATTCTGTCCTCATCAGAATAATTAATAAAAATATATTTAACAAAGAAAAATACAATGTAACCATTCAATTATATAACATACTGTCGAAAATATAAATTAATTGATTCTATGCACAAATGTTTTTTCGTTAACTTCTGATGTCGTTTTCGCTATCTAGTAACTGAAAATACTTTATGTTGTTCTATGCGTTATGCAATGGAATGTAATTTCCAATATAGAAACAATATGTCTATCTAAAAATTTCTCACACAAAATATATTATTGCTTATCTCTAGGTCAATTTAAGAGAGCGGGCATATGATCAGATTAATTCTACCTATAATTATATCTGTTCTTCAGCATTGTATTACGAAAACCGCATTTTCCCATTTGTTCGTAAGATAGTTAATTGTGAATTGGTGGAGATTTGGCAGCAATACTCCGCATACCTGGCGATCAAACAGGGACACTACACGTTGGCTGGTTATAACAAATATTCTATTACTGATGTACTGTGTAAATGAATCGATTCAAAAGAATGTAACAATGAAATCCTATAAATATATATCTGATATGAAAACTTAAAATGTTTCTGTAGTTTATACTATAAACATCTGGTTGTAAACTAAAGTGGATTCAACTTTGCATCGTTTGCGATGACCTCCATTATTTTTTCTATTAGACTTTTAAAGAATTCTCATAACAATTACAAGTACATGTAGTTTTTCCGATTGAGAAATGTCAAATGAAGAAATAATATATCATTCTGTATGTGTGTACGCCGGCATTTAAGACGAAAACACTTGGGTTTATATCGTTTTAGTATCTTTTGTTATAACTTTGGTTATTGCACTCGTGGGTCCTTTGTATTCTGCTCTGATGCAAATGTTGACGTTTGTGTTATTACTTTTATTTGGTACATAAAATGTTCTGTCCTCTCTAACTCTGCCGCAACATCATCAACGGAATTAATTTGCGAGAGAATATTTCCTGATGTTAATCAATACCGGAAAAACCGAGCTTATTCTGAATTAGTTGAACTAAAGTTAGGCTTTAAACTCAATGACGTAATTGTTCTCTGTTACAGACGCCACCAGGCATGACTGTTAGAAGAAAAAAAAGAAGAAAAAAGAGGCCAATCGAACAATTTGACTTTCATCAAATCCTATCTAGTATAATGTGGCACTATGATTAATTAATCTAAGACATTAAACATCTGAGTACAGATCAATTTCTATTTAATTTGTATAAGCTGGTAAATTTACATGTTATCTTTTCTTTTAGAATGAACACATCAGTCTACATATCTATTTATCTGTTTGTTTGTCTGTCTGTCTACCTACTTATCTATACCTACCTACCTATCTATACCCATATTCTCAAATATATATATAAAGAAATAATCAATTTCAGACATATTTTATTAAACCAAAGTTTAATAAAATTCATGAAATAAAATAAATGAATCAGATTGGATGTAAAAAAGGATTAAGTTTTAGTTCATATTTCACATACTCATACAATTGATTCGGACAAAAGGACCAAGATTTCCATAAATAGAATATCATAAACGTCGAATTTGTCGTCTTCAGTAGGTGAAATTTAAGGAAAATTAAACATAAAAATTAAAAATAAAAATATAAAGTTATATTTACACACACACACACACACACACACACACACACACACACACACACACACACACACACACACACACACACACTCACTCACTCACTCACTCACACATACACACACACACATATGTATTCGTAGACCTATAAGCACCAGTAATTTGTTCTGCAGAGCAATTGTTTCTGGCAGTAAAAGAAAAACTTCCAATTTTCCCATTTCTCAAATCTCTCTCTCCCTCTACCTCTGTCTGTCTGTATGTCTCTCTCTTTCTCTCAGTCTCTCTTACATTTTCGATTTTCTCATTTTTTTCTCTTTCTTTCTCTCCGTCTCTCTTACATTTTCGATTTTCTCATTTTTCTCTCTTTCTTTCTCTCCGTTTCTCTTGAATTTTCGATTTTCCAATTTCTCAAATCTCTCTGTCTTTCTGTCTGTGTCTTTCTTTGTCTCTCTCTTACATTTTTCAGCGTTCTGTTCAACAGGCCTTCTTAACTCTATTGCTTTAGATACCCATGTAGAACATATCTTCGATATTGTTATTAGAGATACTGTTATATTGATGTCGTTCTTAATGTTGTTGCTGTATGTTTTCTAATTGATTTTAGTTGTTTCTGTTAGACTTAGCAATCACTTCGACATCATTGTTTTACATATTATTCGAATTAAATCAATTTAATGTCTCTTCTACATATTAAAAATGCTACACTGTTTGTCGCGGCCAGCTCTCATGATTAATAAATAAGAATGGCAATTCTATAACGGTTTTTTTTTTAAATATGCAAATAACCACACATAAATTGTAGAAGAAAGTGTCAAAAATAATTAAAACCTGGTACGTATTTGAACAGACCTTACTTTTCATGTGTATTTTAAGAAGAATCATAAATTTACTCTCGGTAGATTTAGAACATTGGCCGATGTTAAAGAAACGAAACTAAATGCCGTATGACGAAGTAATGATCGCGAAATAAAATGACACGAATAATATATATATATATATATATATATATATATATATATATATATATATACACATACATTATAAGTGATCACCGTGCAATGACTGAAGAAAATAGTCTAAGTATGTTTTCCCGTACGCGTGAGACTCGAAACCACATCTCTTTGTTAATCCGTCGAGGGCTTATATGCCCCGTTATTATAAGCTTTAAGTTAATCAAGTACTAATATGTATATTCTTTTATCTTTTAAGCTGTTTGACTGCGACCATGCTGGAGCACCGCCTTTTAGCCGAAGAAATCGACCGCAGAACTTAATCTTTGTAAGCCGAGTACTTATTCTAACAGTCACTTTTGCCGAACTACTAGATTAAGGGGACGTAAACATACCTACCACGGTTGTCAAGTAATGTTAGTGGTGGTGGACAATCACAGACACAAAGTCACAAAGTATATATATATATATAACATGTATAAACAGTAAGAGACCTGGGCATCAACATGTGTAGTGACGCATCATTTCACATGCACATTGTCAAGTTGACAGCAAAGTGCAGACAACTGGCAGGGTGGATACTGAGGACATTCCGAACAAGGGATCAAAAAGTCATGTTGACTCTATGGAAAACATTTGTTCTGAGCCGCCTAGACTATTGCTTTCAGTTGTGGTCAGCACACAGTGTCAAACGGACAGCAGAACTCGAGGCAATTCAGTGTCACTATACAAAAAAAGATCGCCACAGTCCAACAGATGAACTACAAGCAGCGACTGAAGGCACTAGGTCTCTACTCCCTGGAGCGCAGGCAGTGCCAAACTTTGGCATCAAGTACTACAAGAATGCCCGCACTGGTCGCCACTGCGTGGTACCAAATGTGCTGTCCACTGCATCTCACATAAGAACAAGATACTGCAACAACCTCGGTTTCAGAGGACCTCAGCTCTTTAATGCCCTGCCAAAACATTTGAGAGACCTGCATGACATGCATATAGAGGTCTTCAAGAGAAAACTCGATGCTTTCCGCTCCACGATACCAGACGAACCAAAGGCTCGAAATGAGACACAGTTTAGGGCAGCTATGTCAAATTCTCTTATACACCAGATGTGCTATCAAAACTCTTGATTGGATTATATCAGGTGGAGGAGAAGAGCCACGCAAGGAACGTAAAGAGAGCATAGCATAAAGACGGAAAGTGTCGGTGGTGCTCCAGCATGACCACAACCACTTGGCTGAAACCCATAAATAGATAAGTAAATAAATAAATATATATATATATATATATATATATATATATATATATGCGGCCTTTTATCAGTTTCCGTCTACGAAATCTACTCACAATGCTTTGGTCGGCCAGAGGCTGCTGCAGGAGATACTTGCCGAAGGTGCCACGCAGATGGACTGAACCCGGTAGCAAGTGGTTGGGAAGCAAGCTTCTTAACACGCAGCCATGCCTGCGCCTACATTGCGTGTGTATGTGTGTGTGTGTGTGTAATTATGTTAATACATATGTCGGTTTATCTAAGAATCAATCTATCTCTAAATCTATCTATTCATCTTTCTATTTTTATGTATATAGTGAAAGAAGGAGAGAGAAAGAGCAGGATGGGGAGAGAGGGAGAGAATGAGATATATGTGAAATACATACGAGTGTGCACTGGTGCGTAGGTGTATTATGCAAATACTTGGGATCAACTTGTAAGAAGCAATTAATAAAATATCATCTCCCGTTTAATAAAGAGTCTAGGCTCGTTGTTTTTCATGTAGCTTGCGATGTAATTATGTATGAACGTTTCGCGTTTGGTGAACAAAACTAAAATATAAATCAATAGAAAAATACGCGATTTATCCATGTACAGAAGCTTTTCATAATTTACTGACGCCAGGAGGCAGGTATGCATTAATTATTGGTCTGAGTAGATGTTTATTAGTCTGTTTGTTTAGCGAAATCGGAAACATATTAATTATGATACGCATTCTTCTCATCGAACATACGAAAATGGGTAGAAGGCAAAATAGAGTAAAACAGCAAAAAAGGAAAATATAGACATGTACAGCCAACACACACGTATGTGTATTTGTATATCTATCTATATATATATATATATATATATATATATATATATATGTATATATGTATATATATATCACATCTATATTATATATATATATATCACATCTATATTATATAAATATATGTGTATATATATATATATATATATATATATATATATATATATATATATATATATCACATCTATATTATATATATATGTGTGTGTGTATATATATGTATATATATATATATATATATATATATATATATATATATATATATATATATATATATATATATATATATATATATATATATATATATATATAAATAAATAATAATAAAGGAGTTACAACGCAAAAACGTATAAATTCAAAAGAACATATTTATCTTCTTCAATATATATTTCAGTATAAAGAATTCATTAAGATGCTTAAATCAAAATTTCTTTACACATCATTCAGGAACAGATATAACATCAGAAAAAATACGTTCCGTTTAAAAACACAAACCGTTCATGGCGAAAAAATTTCACAATTACAAAAAACGAACAAAATTTTTAAAGTTTTAGCAAAAAGAACGCTATTACCTACATACATATATACATATATATGTATATATGTATATATATATATATATATGTATATATATATATATATATATATATATATATATATATATATATATATATATATATATATGTATATCACACACACATATGTGTGTGTATGGGTATGCCTTGGTCAGTAAGAGATATGGAAACTATACAAACCTATGGAAAATATTTCTTTTGTGCGAACCAATTGGAAGAGGAGCTCACTAAAAGCATTTTTCACGTTAATTGTGATTTGTGCAATCGATTTGCACAAAAGAAATACTTTCATTATAGACTTCGATACATGTATGGCTACAGTTCTATATTTAAGAGATGAGGAATTATTTACATTATTTACATTATTTACATTTGACGGATATTCGTCCTCATCTTGTTTGTTGTTAACACAACGTTTCGGCTGATATACCCTCCAGCCTTCGTCAGCTGTCTTGGGGAAATTTCGAACCTGGGTTCTCATTCCTATGTCATATTTTATGGCGTAGTGGTTAAGAGCGCGGGCTACTAACCCCAAGGTTCCGAGTTCGATTCACGGCAGCGACCTGATTAATAATAGTAATAATAATAATGATATAATAATAATAGTAATAGTAACATCGATAGGAATGAGAACCCAGGTTCGAAATTTCCCCAAGACACCTGACGAAGGCTGGAGGGTATATCAGCCGAAACGTTGTGTTAACACCAAACAAGATGAGGACGAATATCCGTCAAATGTAAATAATGTAAATAATGTATGGCTACATACAACCTCCCGCCATTTCTATCTCATTTATATATACACATGCATATTTATATATGCATGTGTCTGTGTGTGTAAGTGTATTTGTTCTTGTATGTATATGTACATCAACGATCTTTATGGTTTTTGTGAAATAATTGATGTAGAAACGATGCCTATCTCATTCTCTGCTCCCATTCTATAAAGCCAAGTCAAATTACAATGTCTATTATAATTGACATATCAATACATCAACAGGACATGCTGTCTTTTCTAATTCTTCCTCCACGTTATTTAACTAGCGTTTCTTTTTCTAAGGTCATAATGACATCGTAGAATCTTAGATTTTTCATTGCAGAAGGCAATTCTCTTTTTGCTTCTTTGCTTCCAGACCCGCCGCCGCTGTTCTCGAATAAAACCATAGCTGTCACACAGAAAATATAGGTATTCAACTTCTTCCTCTTCTTCTTTTTCTTCTTCTTCTGGCTCTAAGTTCTGAGTTCAAATCCTACTGAGGTCGGCTTTCCATTCCTTCATTTCGGTGTCAGTAAAATAAATACAACTTGAAAAATGTGATCAGCTGAAACCTTCCGCCAAAATTGGTGACCTTCTGCCAGAATTAGAAACACTTATTATTATTATGACGGTGAGTTGGCAGAATCGTTAGCGCGCCGGACAAAATGCGTAACGGCATTTCGTCCGTAATGACGTTCTGTGTCCAAATTCCGCCGAGGTCGATAAAACAAGTACCAGTTGAACACTGGGATCGATGTAATCGACTATCCACCGCCCCACTAATTTCAGGCCTTGCGCCTATAGTAGAAAGGATTATTATTATTATTATTATTATTATTATTATTATTATTATTATTATTATTATTAAGGCTGCGGTCTGGAGGAATCGTTACCATACCAAGCGAAATGCTTAGCGGTATTATATCTGTCTTCACGTTCTTAGTTCAAATGCCGCTGAGATCGACTCTGCCCTTCATCCCTTCGGGGTCGATAAATTAAGTACTGGAAATGCACTGGGGTTGATTAAATCGACTTAATCCCTTCCCCAAATTTGAGACCTTGTGCTTCCAGCAGAAAGGATTATCATTATTATTATCATTATTACTGTTACTTTTAATCTGCATGTTTCTTACAAACACTTGCCGAGACACACCCAGCATTCTAGGGTGAGTGAAAAATAAGAGATGTTAAGTATGATTGAAAGCTTGGAGAGAACTGGCAGTGGCAGTTGCGAAATATCTTCATGTAATACAACACAAACATTTAAAATGATGGGGGTCTTTCTAAGAATGTGAGCAGGACTTCCAGCACAATCCTTTATATTTCTCTGAGACATGGTTCTCCTGGGATGTTATCTAGATGTTTCTGACATCCTTTCTTTACCATAACACGAATAGTTCTTGCTTTGAGATGCCACGTCTTTTGTATTTTCATTTCCAAGACCATATATTTACTTAATTTCTCAAAAACATTTACATATATATATTTTATCAGTGGGAACACTTACATCTAATAGTCTACATGTATTTTCTTCTCAGTCTTGAATAAGTATATCAGGTCGATTTGGGTAGATCGTTCTGTCAGTGTTGACTGTAAAATCCTGAAGGATAGTCACGTTTTAACCTTCAACGACTGGCTCAGGATGATATTTATACCAGTATGCAGGAGTGACGATTTTGTAGTGTTTACATATTTTCCAATGTAAATACTGTTCTACCCCAAACCCATGTGGCGATTTTTGTATTGGTTTGTTGTCAGCACAGGTCAACTCCGAAAAGAGATTGTCTATTGTTTCGTCAAATGCGCCGCAGAATCTGCATTTAGAGTTAGAACTTTTTTTTGAAGAACGTTAGACTAAGCAATTTCTGGTAAGCAATTTATGGTAAGCAATTATATATACTTGTAAGTCCTGCTGTTTTTGTTTTAGGGATTGCCTCTATATTCAGGTTCCACATTCATGTTACATCTCTTTCCAGATCTTTGTATTTTGAAAGTTTCTCCGTATCTTTTAGAGGAACGTTGTCATATTTTGGTATTGATACATCGATTAGAAAATATTTTTCTTGGTGTACAGTTTTCTTGGTGACAACTATATCCAGCCTATTAGCCTTGATTTCTCAGCGTGTGCATTGGCATATTCCAGAGCATGGTTGCTTTCTCATTTTCTGTGACCTGTTCTGGCGTAACGGGCATGACACTAAAGTGCCAGGCCCGTCAAAATATTTTTTGTTAGCCAAGACTGGGCAGCCAGAGACAATATGATTTATTGTTTCTTGTCCATTACCGCATTTTCTTCAGATACTTGTATTTCTGTACATTGTTTTTTTTTTGGTGATTTCTGGTGGGAAGGTTTTGATCTTGTGTTGCAATTAAAAATCCGTCAGTCTCTGCTTCCAGTCCTGAGCTTCCCAGCCATTGTTGAGATTTTGCTTTGTCTATTTCTTTTCTGTTTATTTAACCTAATATTTGCCATGTACGGGCTTTTCTTGCCATCGTTTTATCATGATCCGTTGAAGTTCCAGTTTTAGTTTGGATTTCAGTTGTTTAACAACCTTTTTTGTTTCTTCTTTTTCTTCATAGATGTTTGGTACTTATTTGTATTTATCAGTTACCTTAAAGACAGAAAACAGTTTTATTTATATCTGTTTGTGTTTTGTGGCTCTATGTATTAGCTTGCCTTGGTTCTGAAGTAGGTATTTCTGTAGTTCTGTAATAGTATCCTAGCTATAATAATAATAATAATGATAATAATAATAATAATAATAATAATAATAATAATAATAATAATAATAATAATAATAATAATAATTATTATTATTATTGATTTTACTCAAGTTTGGTCTTACTCCGGGCAGGATATATGTGGGTAGCGTGTTACTACCTGTAACCTTAAGTATTCCCAGGTTTCCAGAAGTCTTTCAAGTGCTTAGAACTCTCCTGATAATCGTTCCTGTCCCGAGGAGTCAAACCTTCTGTATACGTCTCAAGGACATTCTATTCCAATCTCCTTCGATCATTTGTCTATATCTGTACTTGCAGTTCCCAACGCACCAGTTGTTATTCGCACAACCTGTACAGTTTTCATGCATGTGTTTATACATGTGTGTGTAAGTGTGTATACGTGTATATTAATGCTTGCGTGATGTGTGTGTGTGTGTGTGTGTGCATGGAAGTCCCTACGTGACAGACAATTTTCAATTCAAATTGTGGAACTTATTAAATTCTATGCAACCGTTGAAAAAAATAAAGGCCACCAAATACTTTAATAATTCTGAAGAGAGAATATCGGAGTGGCGTCGGATCGAAATATCAACATCAAACAGTAACACATACGCACACACACACGCACACATACACACACACACACACGCACACACACATATATACACACACACAACTACACACAAAGTATATCAATTTGTATGTATACGTGTATATATGTATATATAAATGTACATGCATATATATGTGTGCGTGTATGTATCTATGTACGTGCGCGCGCAAAGACATACACGCACACACGCACACACACATATATATATATATACACTCACACACACATATTTAAATATATATATATATATATATATATATATATATATATATATATATATATATATATACATATGCATATATGCTATATGCATAGCCATTTGTGAATATGTGTGTGTTTATATATATACGTGTGTGTGTACTTGAAATTAAGTTAGGAAATATGCTGTAGAAAATTTTCATTACTCTGAAAGTTGTTTATTAGTGAATTATTTAGAAATATTCATAACGTGTCTCATATATTTATTATTAATTTTTTTGTTTAGTTTTTATTTTATTGTGAATGAGCTAATCATATGCCGATGGGTCTGCTAATTGAAAACATCAAAATAGCAAATATTTCTTCAGACAAAAAGAATTTACAAAGACGTAGCGTATTAGAAAAAAAAATAATAAAACGATATCAATATATATAAATATAGAGTAATACTAATTTATTAAAAAACAAAATATGACAAAAATGTCGGTATTTATTGCAAAGTTGTCAGTTTCGAAAATTCTATTAAGTTGATTTACGTGTTAAGTTCTGGTTCCGAAACCCCCCCCCCCCCAAAAAAAAAAACCAAAAAAAAACCCAAATAACAAAACAAAAAAGAAAACCCTCACACGTGATTGTAAATGAAATGAATCACTTAGAGAAACAATTCCATATGATTGAAGTGATTGAAGTGATTGAAGCTACAAGGAAAGTGATATTGCAATATTAGAGTTTTTGGAAATGCAACAATCGATAAATATGAGAGGCGTTGGAAATATGTTGACTTATAAAACTGAACGTAAATAATCATGAAAATAACGATTGCAAAAGAAGTTGATGTTTGTGCTCTCTGATGTTGCTGCAAAAATAGCTGAAACAAATAAATAAATATATAAATATGTATGTATTTGTGCGAGTGTGCGTATATATATAATTCAGGTGTCTTATATATATTATTCGTCGTGGCACTCCCTCGGTTACAGTGATAAGGGTTCCACTCGATCTGATCAACGAAACACCCTGCTCGTAAAATTAACGTGCAAGTGGCCGAGCACTCCACAGACACGTGTACACTTAACGAAGTTCTCGAGGAGATTCAGCGTGACACAGAGTTTGACAAGCTGGCCCATTGAAATACAGGTACAAGAGAAACAGGAAGAAAGGGTGAAAGAAGTTGTGATGAAAGAAAGGGGACAGCAGGGTTCGTCACCACCGCTGCCGGAGCCTCGTTGAACTGTTTAGGTGTTTTCGCTAAATAAACACACACAACGCCCGGTCTGGGAGTCGAAACCACGATCCTACGACCGCGGGTCCGCTGCCCTGACCACTGGGCCATTGCGCCTCCATATATACCAATACATATTGGAAGAAAGCACAGCTTGTTGAAACGCAGATAGGAAATGTAGAAGTAAATCATAAAAGCTTGACCAAACCAGGTTAGTCATTTTTATTCAGAATTTATTATGGATGCCTGTAAGCAGTTAAACCATCCGCTTTAATATTCAGTGATTCAGGGTTGGTGCAATGCAGGAGGTAAATTCCCTCATGTTTCGGATGCGTTGTACCTGGAATGATCAAAGGTCTCAAACTTTCTTACACTGTGTCAGGCTGGTTCCAACTGAGAATTACAGCAATGGTACACTTGTCCGTGGAACACTCAGTCATCCACACACAATAGCTCAATGAGCCTGGTAGTTTAGGCGATGGAACAAATGAATATATATATGGTTGGAAGTTGTGAATCGTATCAATCTTTTGTAGCGAAATGTAACTTCTAGTTGGATAACTCATTGGCTGTCATACTGAGTTTATGGAAACCGTGTGTGAATCAGAGAAGGGGAAAGATATAGAAAGGAAGAAGGAGAGAGAGAGAGAGAAAGAATGAGAAAGAGAGAGAGAGAGAGAGAGAGAGAGAGAGAGAGAGAGAGAGAGAGAGAGAGATGTGAATAAGAGAAATAAATAAAGGGGAGGTGGTGGAGAGCTAGAGAGAAAGAGAGAGGAATAAGAGAAATAAATACAGGGAGAGCGCGCTGGAGAGTTAGGTAGAAAGAGAGAGTAGAGAGAGGGAGGAGAAAGCGATGAATACGAGAAATAATAAAAGGACAAAGAAGTAGAGAGCTAGAGAGAGCTAGAGAAGGAGAAAGAGAAAGCAATTTCACATCTTTATATAGAAAGAAGAACTTTAGTCGAACGAATCCGCTCCGGCTTTTTCTTTTTAAGTATGGTAATTATTCTTTCGTTTTCGTTTTGCCGAACTGTTAAGTTACAAGGATATAAACACATCAACACCGGTTGTCAAGCAGCGGTGAGGGACAAACACAGACACACAAATACTTACACGCATAAGCACATACGTGCATATATACGTACACACATACGTACACCTGCACATATTTACGACGGGCTACTTTCAGTTTTCGTCTAGCAGATCCACTGAGAACACTTTCGTCGGCCCGAGGCTATAAAAGACAGTTGTCCAAGATGCCAAGCGATGGGACTGAACCCAGAGCCAAGTGGTCGAGAAACAATTTAATTAACACACAACCACGCCAGCGCCTGTACACACACACACACACACAAACACACACATGGATATATATATATATATATATATATATATATATATATATATATATATATAATATAATATAATATATATATATATATATATATATATACATGTGTGTGAATATGTATATATATAATATATATATATATATATATATATATATATATATATATATATATATATATATATATATATATATATATATATAATATAATATATATATATTATATATATATATATATATACATGTGTGTGAATATGTATATATATAATATATATATATATATATATATATATATATATATAAAATATAATATATATATATATATATATATATATATATATATATATATATACATGTGTATGAATATGTATATATATAATATATATATATATATATATATATATATATATATATATATATATATATATACATATATATATATATATATATATATATATATATATATATATATATATATATATATATATATATATATGTATATATATATATATATATATATATATATATATATATATATATATATATATATATATACATATATGTATACATATATGTGTTTGTGTGTGTATACGTGCATGTGCAATATGCTTGTTTCCGTGCGTAACTGCCTCAAAAATAGCAACCAAGAGTCTGATATTTACAACACCCCCACAGAAACTGGACTCAAAACAGACATCATTTACTCCAGCACGATCATCAGCTTCCAAATATTTAATGCCATAAATGGCAGAAATACTTAAATCTACTTCTGCTACTAGCGCAAAATTGCTTTTGAATATCTGTGAAACAAAAAACCTACTTGTAGAGATTGAAGTGTATATATAGAGAGAGATCAAGTATATATTGAGCATAAAAGTGTTTTGAAGTGATTCATTAGCAAGTGCATTGTAATGTGACCAGTACTATGGTCACCGGCAAACTACATCTATTGGCTCAAGTGACGTCAGTTCCTTCCTTTAAAATCTATCTAAAAATGGGTCTTCATAATATTTGTAACGTAGCATTTAGGTTCTGTTACATACGAACTGTGTAGTAAGAAGTTTGCTTCGAAAACAGGACGGTCTCGAGTTCAGTCCGACAGCGTGGCACCCTGAGCATCTGTCTTCTATTATAGCCCGCGATGGCCAACGTCTTGTACGTAGATTTGGTACGCAGAAATTGAAATAAGCCCGTCGCATATATATATATATATATATATATATATATATATATATATATACATATATATATATTGTTTTATTGTTTTACTTGTTTCAGTCATTTGACTGTGGCCATGCTGGAGCACCACCTTTAGTCGAGCAAATTGACCCCAGGACTTATACTTTGTAAGCCTAGTACTTATTCTATCGGCAAATTTTGCTAAACTGCTATGTTACGGGGGCGTAAACACACCAGCATCGCTTGTCAAGCAATGTTGGGGAGCGGGGACAAACACAGACACGCACACACACCACACACACACACACACAAACACACACACGCACACACACACACATATTTTTTCATACATACGACGGGCTTCTTTCAGTTTCCGTATACCAAATCCACTCATAAGTCTTTGGTTGGTCCGAAGCAATAGTAGAAGACACTTGCCGAAGGTGCCACGCAGTGGGTCTGAACTCGGAACCATCTGGTTGGTAAGCAGGCTATACACATACACACATACATACCGACGTACATAAACACATACGTCCATACATAGATACATACATATGTACATACCTACATACTTGCATACATAGGCACTTGCTATCCTCTCGTGCATACCAGTGACAAAGTAGTAATTCTTTTTCTACTCTTTCTAAATTTCTCTTCAACTTATTATTTAAGACTTATTAAAACCGCTGATCGATTTTAAAATTATTTTCTGTGATATATTCTACACGGCTTACTGTATTTTGCATAAATCTCCATAATCATTCTCTAATCCCCATTAATACATTCTCTAATCCCTACTTAAACAAATGTCAAAATCCCTCTAACAAGCATGCACGTCCACTCAGAAACATATTTCCGATTTATCGCAATCACAAGTTTCAAGATTATTCCTCCAGATATTTGCCAGGTTCACGTTCAGTGAGTACTTGCTATACTCAACCAGTCTGTCACCTACAGTACAACCTTTTACGCTTATTGCGTTTATACTGAACACCGTCCTCCTATTCTTAATTATTGTACTTAAACAAAGAGTATCAATGGAATTACAAATGAAAGGTATCTTGACGTATTTAGTTTTCCCTTTATTTGCCATTTCCTTGACTGCTTTAATTAATCTGCAACGAAAACAACCAATTAAGTACTTAACGTTTGTTACATCACTCTCGCATACATCTAAGAGATTTTTAAGTATGGACAGAGAACAAGACGTTTGAAAAAAGCGTTTATAGTATTCTTTTCCCACATAAAATTTCAAGTTTGCGTCATATCTCAGAAATGTCTATGTCCAGCTTCTTGCTCTCATTTAATCTAAAAGCGTCGCTATGTTTTCTTCCTGCACTGTTTTCTTTTAATATGTGTTCTTAACATACCATTCAGAGTAAGTACATGAATAATACGCAATACTCTAAACCGAAATGTTTCTTTCCTCAGAAGCAGTTGCTTAGTGCCTTAATCAGTACCCGCAACCTGATCAATAACTTCCACTCTACAACTTCCAAATCTAGAGCAATGTTTTGTAAAATGTATACAAATATATTTCACTAGTGGTACCCCAGAATGGCCGCAGCCATAAGGCTGAAACACATAACAGAATAACAATCCATTTTCAACGTCTGTGTCTGAGTAGTTTGTCCCATATATTGTATACCATGATCACAACAATGTATTAGATAAAATACGTTACGAGTCTTGCAATGAACCGCTACATCATTGTCAATAATAAACGTTTTTCGAGTTATATTACTAAGAAATATTTTAGCATATATTCAAACATCATAACACAGACAATTACGTACTCTACATTTAGTAATAACACTGTTACACGCAACATGACCATTTTTCTGTTATAATACATACATATATACATACATGCATGCATACACACAGGTACACACACACACACACACACACACACACACACACACGTATACGTATATGTAATATACATGTGGGTATATGCAATGGATTTCTGTCGTTCAACGATGTAACATCAGCTGTTCGACCCACTGTATTATCTCCACCTAAATTAACGTGAAAGTTCTTAAGTATTTCAAAGACAAGGTTACATTTACCGGAATTCTGAGGTAGAATTAGCGTGATATAGTGTGCCCCAATGCAGTACCTTTTCTGAAAAAGTGTGCAATTAATGTGTCGGGCTTCTATGCGGTTTGTATTCACCGAATTCCACTCACAAATAATGTGTTATCTGAAGGCTATGGAAAATGGTCAAGCCGCCATGCAGTGACTTCGAGCTTGATTTCATGATTGCAAAGCCACCTCCATCCCTATTCAGCTTTACGGCCCTACTGATACGTACACCAGTTCTGTTAGCCGTTGTACGAACAAAAATTATATAGGCAATGCGGCTTGACATGCACACATTTTCATAAAGTCCGTTTGTGATAATACATTGCAACTGAAGGTTTTGTGCATATTAGTTTAATGTTAAACCACCAGATGACGATATAATTTAATGAATTTCAAACTAATATTAATGGTATATATGTTCATGGATTATAGAGGTTCCGATTTGGAATTTCATCCCGTTCTACCATAGTTCATTAAATATTAGTGGTAAAATTACAGTTTACAATCCTTTCGAGTTCGTTAAATATAAAAGAAATATATACAATACCGTGACAACAATGTCACATTCTGGGTCTATGTTACCTTAACAAAAACATTTACAACGTGGTGAGCTGGTAGAATCGTTAGCACGGTAGGCGAAATTCATAGAAACATTTCGTCTGTCTTTATGTTCTGACTTCAAATTCCTCCAGGATTGAGTTTCCCTTTTATCTTTTTGGGGTCGATAAAGTAAGCACAGCTGGGGTCAATTTAATCTACTTAGCCTTTCCCCACACAAACTGCCAACATTGTGATATAATTTGAAACCAATATTACAGATGACTTATTTCTCTTGTGGAAAAGATAAAAGAGAAAAACTTATCTCTTCTTCTAATCATTTTCATATAGCAGAATGTTTAAATAGTTAAAAATTCAACAAAAATTTTCACACGATGTTGGCTTCCCACTTCTCAGCTATAATCCATTCTGTCTAATTCTGATCTACTTATAAAACTAAACTGACTTACTTCCCATCGGTATTTACAGCTCCTTGTATTTCTGTTATCCCGTTTTCTTAGATTTTTGACTCATAAAACGCGTTTGCATACAGTTTCTTAACGATGTGAATATTTATTAAAGATAC
Source organism: Octopus bimaculoides (assembly GCF_046866305.1). Classification (NCBI taxonomy): domain Eukaryota; kingdom Metazoa; phylum Mollusca; class Cephalopoda; order Octopoda; family Octopodidae; genus Octopus; species Octopus bimaculoides. The sequence goes on along the minus strand of NC_142929.1, from coordinate 144,450,673 downwards.
CTAGTTTCTTAAAAATATTTTTAACTATGACAAAAACCAAGGCTATATATTTTTAACTATACAAAAGCTTACAATTATTAAAACCCCATTAAGAAATACTAAGTTATGGATCTGAACATTTTTCAACAAGAAATACAATATAATAATATACATACAGGGAAAATTTAGCTAAGACAGTATGATTTTGTAGTCGAATATATTGGTCAGGAATGAAACTATGTGCACACAAATGCACACATGCACAAACCTATACATTCCCGTACACACACATACATACACATATAAATATCTAAATATTTATACCTACATACATTTATATAAGAATATATAAATATGCCCACACACACACATATATATACATATATACATACACACACGTATATATGGATATATGCATATACATATCTGTGTTTGTATGTGTGTGTGGTGTGTGTGTGTGTGTGTGTGTAATACACAACTTATCTAATCACGCTCTGTTAAGCTATCAATTCAGAGTGGAGGAGCACTGGGATTTTATTCCTCTCATATCCCTTTATTTGAATAGCTGAATACATATTTTAAACTTCAAGATACATTTGCTTACAAATCTAATCAATAAGAAACTTAAACTCGCTTCATTGTATGTTGACGACTCGCTTCTATGTATGTATGTATGTAGGTATGTATGTATGTATGTATGTATGTATGTATGTATGTATGTATATATATATATATGTGTGTGTGTGTGTGTGTATGTATATATATGTATGTATACGTGTATTTATATATATATATGTATATATATGTATGTGTATGTATATATATATATGTATATATATATATATATATATATATATATATATATATATATATATATATATATATACATATATATGTATGTATATATATATATATATATATATATATATATGTATATATACATATATATGTATGTATATATATATATATATATATATATATATATATGTATATATATATATATATACATATATATGTATGTATATATATATATATATATATATATATATATATATATATAGATAGATATATATATATATATGCATATATGTATGTGTATGTATATATACGTATGTATATATATATATATATATATATATATATATATATATATATATATAATATATGTATATATATATATATATGTATATATATGTATGCATATGTATATGTATATGTATGTATATATATGTATGTATATGTATATATATATATATATGTATGTGTGTATATATATATATATATATATATATATATATATATGTATGCATATATGTATGTGTATGTATATATACGTATGTATATATATATATATATATATATATATATATATATATATATATATACATATATTTATATACATATATGTATATATATATATATGTATATATGTATATATATATATATATATATATATATATATATATATATGTATATATATGTATGTATATATATATGTATGTATATATATGTATATGTATATATATATGTATGTGTATATATATATATGTGTGTATATATATATATATATATATATATATATATATATATATATATATATATATATATATTTGCATAGTCTATTTCTCAACCAGACAGTAGCTCTGAAAATTCTTTAGATAAACATTATATAGTTATCGATTTAAAAAAAAAGTAATTTTATTTTCACTCTACTTTAGTCTTCAACCATGGATATGATATTTGCTTTGCATATTTGTATTTTAAAATATATATGCAACCATGTTTTAACGAGAACACTTTTAGCTTATCTTTCATTTTTTTTCTTGTTTCACTCACTGGACCACGGCCATGCTGGGGCACCACTTTGCAACGTGTTGTCGAACAAATTGACGTTGGCATTTATGTTTCAACGTTTGGTATTTAGTCCGTAGGTTTATTTTACCTAGACGTTATAGTACGGCAACGTAAATAAACCAATACCGATGACAACTCTCCATATTCAAGTTATCAGATGCCTGTGATATATATGTATATGTATATACATACATGCATATCTATCTATCTATCTATCTATCTATCTATCTATCTATCTATCTATTTTTGTCTGTTTGTCTATGTATGTGTTTCTGCGTATGAATTCATACATGTATATGTCTATGTATGTATGTATATGCGTGAATGTGTGTGCAAGTGATATTATAAGGCATAGCTATTCCCGAGACCAACTAGACGATTCAAATAAGACACAGTGTTCTAGTCTCGACATATCACCCGGGAATGTAGGAAAAATCATTTCTAGTTAATGTCGTGAGTATGACATGTTCTTTACATCGATAAATTATATTTGGAAATGTATCTTATTCATCAGAGACATTCTATTTTCCAGAAATTCAACACTGTCAACACACTCGTATTAGCAACTGCCATATCTCGCGGATTCTCAGAAGAGCTTCACATAACTTTTATTTGACCGTCGACCTCAAGAAGACAGAAGTGTTGGGTCAAGTTATTGAGCACTTCTCTATCATTGCTATTGACGGCTATGAACGGTAGTCCATAAGTTTACATCCTTGGTTCTACCGTCACGGATAAACCTGCACTAAAGTCTGACATAAGATATGTTGGAAGGACAACATAAACACTTAGTTAAAAACGAAGTCTGAGAGAAAGATAAACTAACGGCATGCATAGATGTTGCGATCCGCAGAGCTGACGTCGGCACATAGTGTTGAGATGACAGCAAAACCTGATGCAGCTACTCCAGACGAGAGTGGCATTTCAATGTCTAGTCTACTGACTTTTCCACGAGAAGAGTTAATACATAAAAATCAACCCAGAAAATTGATTGGTAGTTTTATAGATTCCCAGATTTAATCTCAGAATGTAAATCGGTATGGCTTTGACCCAGAGAATTGATTGGTAGTTTTATAGATTCCCAGATTTAATCTCAGAATGTAAATCGGTATGGCTTTGAAACAAATACCATAGCAAAGACATGTGTACAGCCTTCCAGCGTTTTTGCCAATAATACAAAATGCTCACGACAGAAATAATTTTTCTACATTAACTTGAGCAAATCTTCAAACGACGTGATACTCGGAGAGAAAACTCCACTTGACAAAATATATAACATAAATAGAGTAATTTATAAAACATACTATCAAACCCAGAAATAAACTTCATAAAATAACTAAATTTAATCAAAAATTATTTTAAACATGTCTTATGAATTACCTTTAATCTGCTTTAAAAGCAAATCTACCCGGAACAGCAGACAAAACGAAAAACCAATTTACAAAATACTGAAAATGGAAATGTAATACAAATGTCAAATATCTCATCTAAAAAATATATTGAAGTGCTTTCTGAAATTACACTATAATCATTACATATGTCATACCGGTATACATACATACATACATACATACATACATACATACAAACATACATACATACATACCTATATGCATGCATATGTATTCATATATATATGTATATATATATATATATATATATATATATATATATACACATATATGTATGTATGTGTGTGTGCATGAGTGTACGTATATATATATTAATATATATATATATATATATATATATATATATATATATATATATATATATAACGTGTGTGTATGCGCAGGTATGGAAACGCAGAGAAATACTCACGCACATACATATATATATATATCAATAGTTTCACACCTGTTACCACATTTCTCTCTCATGGATGCCATTAACTGAATGACAGAAGTATCAATATTCATGTATTTAAACAAATAAAAATAAAGAATCATACGTGCTTATGAATTCCCAGGTGCAGGCGTGTCTGTGTGGTTAGAAGTTTGGTTCCAAAACATATAGTTTTCTGGTTCAGTCCCACTGCATGGCACCTTGGGCGAGTGTTTTCAGCTATACATATATATACGACGAGCCTCTGTGTGTGTGTATATATATATATATATATATATATAGTATATATATATATATATATATATATGTGTGTGTGTGTGTGTGTGTGTGTGTGTGTGTGTGTGTGTGTGTGTGTGTGTGTGCTGTTTTTCTGTATGTATGCATGTATGAGTGTAAGTATGTGTGTGCATGTGTTTGTGCATGTGTACTGTCTTTCTTCGTGTGTGTTTATGTCCACAACCAACCGATGTTGGTGTGTTGAAGTACGTGTAACTAAGGATTTTCAGCAGATACACCGGACCGACTTGCCCGAGACGTGGTCAGGACGAATTCGGTTGTCGGCCGAGCCCATCGTGAAAATTGCTCCGCCACCTTCTCTTAACCGGGAAGGCAAGGCAATTTTCATCGTGGCCATGGTGACAAAATGTGTGTAGTAGACTCGAGCGAAAGGTTTAGAGACAAACACTTTCCTCTCTGGCTAATCGCTCATTAACTTTTTCAGGTATCACTTGAAAAGGAAAATGAGAATATAAAGGAAAGGTTTTTCTCGTGAAAGATTCAATAAAAGGTGGTACGCGCGAATGACGAAACCACTTTAAGTATGATCCTTTAAATCGAAAAGAGAGAGAGAGAGAGAGAGAGAGAGAGAGAGAGAGAGAGCGAGAGAGAGAGAGAGAGAGAGAGAGAGAGAGAGAGAGAGAGAGAGAGAGAGAGAGAGAGAGAGAGAGAGGGGGAGCTTTTTGCTCTTATATGCTTTTCCATCCCTGCCTGAGGTTACCGTGCTCTTTTTCGTAGGCTTTTCTTTCCGCAGACAAACCTAATCTGTTTTTTTTTTTACATTTTTACTCTGTTCTGTGAAACACGATCCCCTTTGATCGGATGTTTTTCTTCGTTTTACACGATTCCTTTTGATCGGAATTTTTTCCTCCAGTTTTTCTATTTTCTTCTTTTTTCTTTCGAAAGAAAAGCTCTACATTGTATTTTGTCCACTCTGTGTTCGGCTCCATGTGGCTAACTTAGAGGCATATTTACAGTATTTTAAAGGAATTAATAGCTATAAATCTGTCAGCTGGTGCATTCAGTTCAATTCCTAACACCATAAGCACCCTCCAGATCTTGTCATTCATAGCTGAGTGTTGTATGCAGTGTCCTCAGTTCACATCCAGGTAGCTGTATGTGCCATCTTTATCGATCTTTCTAATCACGGTGTAAGTATCAAAGCTTAAGTTTGCAGTATTGCTCAGTTTTCCTCTCTTATAGTTATATTTAATGCACTTAATGATACTTCCCTTCATCTTGATGTTGGGGTTGATGATTTTGATGATGTTGAATTTACTCGTCAGTCAGTTGTGGTCCTTGACAACCGTCATCTGGTCGTTATTGTAGAAAAGGTGGCTTGCTTTACCACCCAATGAGGTAGATACATGGCTATTCCTGTATTGTGGTCTGCCAAGAAGTGGTGCTGGTGCAAAGGTAGAGGAGTAGAGTTAGTAGTTTGTTCTCTTGGAAGATGCCACTTCTTATGTTCATTTGTCGTGGTAGAGATTCAGTGTGTCCGTCCAGATTTTCACGCTCTATGTAAGAAATCTGACACTTGTTGGGCAGACCATGTAGATCTTGAGGCTCTCCTTTACCCACAAGTGCGGCTTCCTGTAAAATACCTTCTTGTAGTCGATCCCTGCTGTTGATTGATTCAGTATATTTGATTTGATTTCTCGTCATATTGACTTTATTGATGGGTAGCCGGTTCTCGCATCTGTAGCTTCCTTTCTTACCCTCCTTCCGGTAACAAATCAGTTTTGTCGAGGATGATGTTGCTGTTGATATTGCGAAAACAAAACAATAAAAATGCAAAAAAAAAACGAACAAAAAACAAAAAAAACAAAAGGCGTATTGAAGGCGCTCTAGTGTGATTGTCCGCTGTTATAGTTATATTTCACTACGTGTGTTATAGTAATATAGTTATAATTATTATCACGCTCTGAATCATTAGTTATTGTTGGAAATGATTATACTGCAGTTATTTTGTCAAGAAATAGGAGGAGAGCTTAATTATAACAAACAGAAGAGAAAATTGTTAATTGCTATTTGCTTGTGCCTGAAAGGCAAAAATTGATTTCCGCATGGCTATGATTCCCATAACGATTGTGATAGCTAACTTTCTCCTGTGGAGCAGAGCAAACAAAAATACAAATAGTAAAGGTATGCAGAGTACTTGTTCAAATATATTCCAGCATTACTAGAAACAATGGCTGCAATACTAAATGAACAATAATGAACAACACTAAGAACAAAGATGTTAATCACAGTAGGGACACATGAGATAATGATTAAAACGACCAGAGTGACAGCGGGGTGTGTTGTCATACTGGAAAAATAAACATGGAAATTTACAGCAGTAATGAAAATGAGAATGCTAGATAACAACAAGAATACATTATTTACACAAGCCGTATGCGCACGCACGCATGTGATTTGCAATATGATGAATGACAAATGTAAAACTATCAGTAAGAAATATTAGTCTTTAGAGGAGAGAATTATGAGAACAAATACAGAAAGAGACATTAACATTTAGATGCAACAGCTACAAGACAAAACTAAGTTGAAAATTCGTTGAAAAATACATCAAGTATAGAATTCAAGAATATATGACGCTCAAGAATTACGTTACGAAGAAGCGTCTCTTTGTTGTAGAATATTTTATTTGTCATTCATGGAAAGAGGTCAAGATAAAAGATCTCTTCATGCAAGAGTCGAGAATTTCAAACCCAATATCAACTTGGAAAGCTTTACTCTCCCTTTATAAAACGCATGGCAGTAAACGTAAACAGACGGATAAATATATTTTTTCTCTCAACTTTTTTTTTTGTTAAATGGTATCTCGAATCAACTTTTGTACTACTACTGTTATACGTCAACTTTCAAACAGAATTAGTCATAAAAAAACGTTCATCATAATCTGTTTTTTTTTTTTTTTTTCCTTTTGGTTTTCGTCTTCCTTCGCAATATAGCATAATGCTTGCATGGCAGAAGAAAGAAATATATTGATTTTTATAGTGTGCGAAATTTAGGTAGAACATTTCTTCATATTTTTCTTTTACTACTTCATAGATATCCCAGTCTACACTTGCAAGGATTTATTCAATTCCGTTTATTCAAATTTATTTCATATATCAATTGTCAAATGATGCCCCTTTTTTATGAATCAATAAAACGCCAAAGAGAAACCAATAAACATTTCGTGCTATAAAGTTAGGAAGTAAAACATGGATGTATCGACTCTACACAACAATAACTCCAATATTGATTCTTTAATATTTCCGATAAATAATAACTATTCTTAAACAATACGATTCTAATGTTATTACATAAGAGAATTTCTTTTCTTAGCAGAAATTCTGTCATTTAGATGATGGTAAGTGTGCTAGACAAGTTGTGAAATTAGAATTACTTCTAATGGAAATCTGAAAACAAATTTAACGTTAATTAGAAGAGATTAAAGATTGATTGCTTACCTGAATTGCCATGGTACGATCGGGATTCCAGGAAATGACGGGTATTCCAACTGCGTGCGCCAACTGAGTTACATAACTCCCCGCAGAGGGGTCCCCTTGTAATATGACTTGGTTGTTAATATACATTATGGCTATGGTATTGTTCCGAAAGAAATCATTGCAAAAAGCATCCAGTATTTCTTTGGTACTCCCAGATTTAATAGACTGTAGGTAACCGGTTGGTTTAAATGGCAGTTGTTTGCGTCGATATTGATTGATTGAGCGTATAATATATCCAATGAGTTGTGACTTCTTAAAAGGGCTCTCAGGTACTAATACAGCCATACTGACTGTCGGTGGTGTTCCCTGGTTGAGACTTTCAATAGCTGATAAATTCAATGCAATAAACAGCAGTAAGATGCAAGTATTAATATGGGCCATGTTGTGAGTTTATATATGTATTTTCTTTTACTTCACAACTCGGCCAAACCCTTTTTTTGATGACAATATGATTTTAGAATAAGATCAAATGAATTATATATATATATATATATATATATATATATATATATATACAATGTTTGAAACCAGAATAAAATATATCACAACAGCCTTCTGAATTTTCTTTACGAAGCCAGAGGATACATATCTGTATATCGACACATACTCACAAACCTTCCGTCATAGGTGCCAGCATACACATATATAAATATTTATATTTTTCAAACAGAGAAGAACGAATAGATGAAGAGATACCAATATAGATAGAGACAATACCTTTCAGTATGAAACAGGCACTTTCTATCTCATTGTATCATTTGTATTCTCCAGCATATATTCATTTTTACTACATATCATATGTTCTGACACGACATATGATACCTCTGTTGACCAATGATCAATAACTGGTTTGGGGATTTGCTTTCAAATAAGTGGTGTTGGAATAAATAAACAGAAATTGTGAAATTTTCTATAAACGAAAATATTAATTGTGGAAAACTAAAATAAGCTGAAATAATTTCATATTCTCGGCGGAAAAACGAAACATATACCAGAACTGTTTAAAATATCCATCGAGTATGCTTGACACCATTTCAACCCAGACATTGATGTCTATTCTAGATGAGGGACTACACCATCAAGATGAATCGGATGTCAGATGTAGCTTTGGAAACACGTGGTATGTTGCTCGTTTCCGCATCTCCGGTCACTGAACACTAATGTACAGCATTCATCGCAAGTTGGCTTTTATTTCCAGCTAAAAAAACCGCTTATTCAGTGTTCCCATCGGCAGCTATAAGTAAAAAAAAAAAAAAAAATGAGAAGTGAAGAAAGAATTACGAATCTCGTTACGTAAAGGAATGTCTGAAAACAAATCATTGAAGTAAATATATTTAACATGATATTAAAATATAGCGAAATTATATTCCCTTTCTTTTAAGAGTTATATTGACATAAATGGTTTAGTTTCATACAAACTCTCAATAACGATACATATCAACCTACATGTGTGTGTATATATGTATATATATATATATATATATATATATATATATATATATATATATATATATATATATATATATATATATATATATATATGTATGTATTATATATATATATATATATATATATATATATGTATATATATATATATATATATATATGTATATATATATATATATATATATATATGTATGTATGTATTTATATATATATATATATATATATATATATATATATATATATATATAATACATACATATATATATATATATATATATATATATATATATATATATATAGTATGTATTTATATATATATATATATATATATATATATATATATATATATATATATATATATATATATATATATATATATATATATATATATATATATATATATATATATATATATGTATGTATTTATATATATATATATATATATATATATATATATATATATATATATATATATATATACGTGAAATACGACTCAACCAACTTAAAGGCACAAGAATCCACAGGCAACATATCCAACAAGAGCGCAAGATTTCACTAAGTAAGCATCTGAAAATTTGCAGCGACGGAAAATTCAAATTTTTTCCCTTTTACGGGACGATCAACAATACTGAAAAATAATGAAACTACATTTCATCAAAAAATTCTCTCCAAAATTGAATGCATAAAAGACAAGCGAAGACAGTATATTTTGTACTCTAAAATATAACTTAAATACTGGA
>NC_142929.1:144431033-144433533 GCF_046866305.1 Octopus bimaculoides | reverse complement strand
GGTTAGAAATTTAATGACGACAGCAACTTCAAAATCTTTCATTCATTGAAAGCCAACTACATAAGAACGGTCATTGGAAGCTGATGAAAATGGCGGTGCCTCAGCATGGAACAACATTTGGGCTGGAACACATAAGTGAACGAGTGTGTGTGTGTGTATAAGTATATCTTTATATACCACTACAATGTATTTATATCTATCTATCTATCTATCTATCTATCTATCTATCTATCTATCTATCTATCTATCTATCTATCTATCTGTCTATCCACTTCAGATGTATGCAAGAAACAAACAACTAACGACAAAGTTAACTGAGGGAACGACAAACAGGGCGTATTAGTTTAGCACTCAGAAAAAATGGAAGAGTCTTTGACGTCTCAAACCTACGTCCTTTACGAAACAGAAGAGAAACCAGGCGCAGAAAGTGTATATATATATATATATATATACAGACAGAGAGAGAGAGAGAAAGAGAGAGAGGCGCAGGTGTGGTTGTCTGGTAAGAACTTGCCTAGAAACCACATAGTTCCAGGTTCAATCCCACTGCGTGACACCTTAGGGTAGTGTCTTCTGCCAAAGACTCTAGCTGACCAAACCCTTGTGAATGGATCTGGTAGACGGAAACTGAAAGAACCCGTCGTATACACACACACACACACACACACACACATACACACACACACACATGTATATATATATATATATATATATATATATATATATATATATATATATATATATTTCTGTGCGTGTGTGCATGTTCGCCTGCGCACGCACATGCGAGTGTGCGTGCGTGTGTGTGTATATACATATACTTATATATATATATATATATATATATATATATATATATATATATATATATATATATATATATATATATATGTATATATGAATAGAACAATGTTTCGTTCCAAATATGATTTTAATTGTGCAACGAGTTTGTGTGCGATGAATTATTTTAACTTCTGTAGTTTCACATTGTTTATTTGACAGATCTCAGTGGGATAAATTGAGAAGTCGATGGCTTGTGAGAGATTCTCACTCAGAAACAATGGTAACATTTTAATTTCTACTTAACACACAAAGCGTTTCAGATTTATAGAAAGAAAGGAAATCAGTGGAACATAGTAAAAGTTTTCGCATTTCTTTAAGAAGTGAAATAACTACAATAAACAATTTGACAGTGTGATTATGGTCACTTCAAATAAATTGCGAAATATCATTAAATATACTTTATAAAACATCAATGGGGAAGAATCGATTGTTTAAAGCAAAGAGGTTACATCTTAGATATAAAAGTGGTTGGAAAATAAAACCTATTAAAATCTACTTTTGGTTTTGTTATTTAATGTGATAAAGATATTATCGGTTTCTGTAGACTAGGCACAAAGGCCCTATGCTTTGAATCTGCTATTGTAAACTCTCATGCCATTTCCACGCATAATTCAAAATGACGTCAAACGAGTAATTCAATGATGGAGTAGTTTCGTCTTAACGGGATTTTATCTCTTGTTCAGCGGTACTTTACGACGAGAACAAATGATGTTACATACAAAAGAAACAAAGAAATGTAAATAAGCTATAACAGTGTTTATACTCTCTTGAAATCTATTACACATAGCGTATGCTTTGTATACTTACCAAACTAATTTGTAACGAATTACAACTTTAATCTTCAATACTGATCGAATGGACGGACGAAAGAAGGGAATTTACAAAAGGAAAGTCCCATCTCACCCATAATGTTTGTACGCTAACGTTTATTTTTACGGATATAACAACCAACTCTCTCTGAAATCACACTTTACCGTTTAAAATAATGAATGATATAAGTAAGCAATGAAGTTTTTTTTATTTAGAAACATGGTGTCAGTCATTGCTTAAATGCATTTCATCATAAGTCTGTTTAATCAAAAGAGAACTCAGACTTAAGAACAAAGTGAATATCCATGTCAATATTACAACGATGTGGTATGTTATGTACGGCAGATAAGACTGGTCTCAGCCATATGTGTGTGTGTGTGTGTGTGTGTGTGTGTGTGTGTGTGTGTGTGTGTGTGTGTGTGTGTGTGTGTGTGTGTGTGTGTGTGTGCGTGTATGTGTGTGTGCTTGTGTGTGTGTTTGTGTGTTTATCTGTTAATTTACACATCGAACTCAACTTAGATGTATCGTTTTGAACGTCATAGGTTGCGGTAACCGTCCTGATAAATCATCTCACATTGACGTTGAGTGCAAAAAAAAAAACAAAAAAACAGGTTATATCGAAAGTCGGAATATTGTCAGTGTCAGTGGATGGCAAAATTGTATGACGTGATTTCAGCGCAATTTACAGGTAACCTACCGCTGAATACCAAATCGAAAATCGTTCACACCTATATAATTTAATGCTGACTAAACAGAGAGACACGTCGAAATATGTTGGCTGACTGAGTATAAATTAGTTTTTAGCGGCGCACCGATAAAATCTGTGCTTCTTATAGCACCTAATCTATAT
>NC_142929.1:144393533-144426033 GCF_046866305.1 Octopus bimaculoides | reverse complement strand
AGAAAAAAAACCCCAGAAAACACTCGGAGAGCGCAGACCTCCGCCGAACAGCTCATTTCCACCCATATACACGCATGCTGAAAATCGTCCAATTTCCCAAGCCAACGCCGGCAAAAACCTCCTTGGCAGAGTTAAAAAAAAATAACACAGCCATATAATTTTACCCTCAGTTCTCAAATCTGAGGCTAACGTCTTTTCTTCTGATCAAGTTCACTGGGCCCGAAAGGGGACATAGACCATGCATTCGTCATGTGATTAAGCCATGACAAAACAAACGAGAAAATATCTAAAACACCAAAAAATTGATAGGTTTCTATTGTACTCCAAAGAATATTTTTCATTTATAAATGTATTCACCTCATGAAACAGTGAGATTTTCTAAAAGAACTACGAAATAATTAAAGACAGACAATAAAAGAAATAATTAAAGACAGACAATAAAAGAAATAATTAAAGACAGACAATAAAAGAAATAATTAAATTTCACGCATTACACAAAACATATTTTGAATAACAGACTTTTAAGCCGGATCTTTCTGACGTCTATACAGGGTACCCACAAGGTCTAGGTACATGGAGTAGATAAAATCATAACATAAACAATTAAACATAAGTAATAATAATTTCTTAAAGTATATGTTAATCCCTATGTGGGTACATGGAGTAAATAAAAATCATAACATAAACAACTAGATATAAGAAATAATAATTTCTTAAAGTATATGTTAATCCCCATGTACCCAGACTTTGTGGACACCCTGTATAATGCCATTTCTTTAAAATATCTGGGATCTTATCTCTGTTTCGGTTACGTACAACAGAACGCATCTGCGAACTGGCTTTAGTAACTATAGTGAATGACTTTCAGAAACATTTATTGATAACATACTTTATCAGTAAATTTTTATTAAATTAATTAAAGAATCACCCTTCAGATAATTTGCCTGTTTACTTCATTCATAAATTGACTGGAATAAAGATAACAATAAAAAACTACCACAAAACACGTGTTAAAATCTACCAATTTCTGTATGTCTGTCAGTTTGTCTCACACTTTACAGACATAAATACATAATACATACATACGCATACATACACACACATAATATGTGTATGTATACATATACATCGATATATTTATTTCGACGATCAACCAATCATATCGACCAAGCAATTTCTGTGTAATTGAGTTCGAGTGTGTATGTATGTATGTATGTATGTATGTATGTAAGCATTAAATACATATATGTGTACGTACATACGTAACCATATATTTATATATGTACAAGCACACACACATACCCATGCACACACACACACACACACACACACACACACACACTCACACACACACACACAATTACACATACATCTATACAAATACACATAAATAATATACTACTATCTTGCGGCTAGTCCTCCAGTTATGTGAGCCGTTCAATATGAATGAAGTAAATAAATATATAGCACAAGAACTGTACAGACGGAGACAGAATGTAATTCAATTTCCCGTTTGGCGTACATATGCTTAATTTTCAGTAAAAGGTCGTTTATACAATAGGAGAATATTGAACACAATAACATTTATGGTTTACCTATGATCAAACTTATTTTTCTAAAGAAGACACAATAGATTCATTTTTATGTGTAATTCGTTTAAACGGTGGATACTTCTAAATCAATGTTTGGTACTCGGATGTGGGACAACAACTATAATTTTGAAGTTAAAAAAAATAAACGAATTAACACAACAGAAAGGATATCGCGGATGATATTAATGTAATATTGACCAGAATATGGCATAACCTTCGCAAAAACATAGCTATCTCTAACATCATTTTCTCCTTTCATGTGGCTCCTGAACATCCTTCATGTAACTCCTCGACATCCTTCATGTAACGCCTCAACATTCTTCGCTTCCTCATCCTACTAATAATGGTTTAAAATTTTTGGCACAAGACTATCGGTTTTAATGAATGGGGGGCGGAAGTCGATTACATTGACCCTCGTCAGCAATTGGTGCTGATATTATCGATCTCCAGAGAGTAAAGCCGGACGAAATATCGCTCAGTATTTTGCCTGGTTAGCTGATAAATCTTCTAGCAAGTCGCCTTACTACTCCCTTTTTTTATCTTTCACCTGTTTCAGTCATTTTGACTGCGGCCATAATGGAGCACCGCCTTTAGTCGAACAAATCGACCCCGGGACATATTCTTTATAAGCCTAGTACTTATTCTATTGGTCTCTTTTGCCGAAACGCTAGTTTACGGGGGCGTAAACACACCATCGCCGGTTGACAAGTAACGGTGGGGGACAACATAGACACACGGTTTCAAATATTGGCGCAAGGGCAGAGTGTTTGGGGAGAAGCTAAATCGATTACATCAACTCCAGTGCTCAACTGTTACTCACTTTATCGACCCCAAAAGGATAAAATGTGAAATAAAACCCTGCGGAATTTGAGTTCTGAACATAAGGACGGGCGAAATACTGTTGAGCATTTTACCCGGTGTGCTAACGATTCTGACAGCTTTCCGCATTACTTTCTATTATAGGCACACGGCTTCAAATTTTTGTAAGGGACTAGTCAATTACATCGATCCCAGTGTTTCACTGGTACTAAATTTACCGATCCCGAAAGAGTGAAAGGTAAAGTCAACCTCGGCGGAATTTGAACCCAGAACGTAGCGACAGGGCGAAATACCGCTAAGTATTTCACCCGGCGTGTTAACCATTCTGCGAGCTTGCCGCCTTACTGCTAATAGTAATAATAGCCATCAATTATGAAGGAAAGGCGTTTGTTGATAACATTGATCCCAGAACATGACCGGTACTTATTTTTCGGCCTAGGGAGCTTAAAAAGCAAAGTTGGCTTCAGCAGGATTTCAGCCCAGAGCATAAAATATCAGTACACATACGGGAAGCTATTTCTCAAATCTCTAGTGCTTTCGCCGCTAATTCGCCATCTTTAAAATGTTTTCTAATTTAGGTACAAATCCAGAAAATTTTAAAGAGATGTCAGTCGATATAAAGTACGCCAGAATTTGACTGGTTCTCTATTTTATACATTTAGGGCTTCTCTGCCCTAGGTGTACGGAAAACACTCGGCGAGAAATGGAAGAAAAATTTGAGGAAAGAAGAAAAAAAACAACAACATAATAATAATAATAATAATAATAATAATAATAATAATAATAATAATAATAATAATAATAATAATAATAACCTGTAGGAGGGACAAACAAGTGGCAGGAGATCAATATATTATCATGAAAGAAAAATATTGATAAATATGGAGACCTGAATATCGAGATCACCAAAATGTAGCAGCTTCGAGAGTCAAAATAAAGTTAGTCTCTGTTCTCATCGCAGCATTGGGTAAAAAACCACCCAACCTCAAAAAAACAAACAAAAAAAAACATCTGGAAACATCGACATTACTTGGAATTGCACACATATTGCGCAAAGTACTGTCCGTCTGAGGTCCTTGTTGTGACTTAAGAAACAGTACAAACCCCCGGTACACACAATACCTTCAATCGACATCACGATATTGTATACTGTGCGACGTGTATAACAACAACAACAACAACAACAACAACAGCAACAACAACAACAACAACAACAACAACAACAACAACAATAATAATAATAATAATAATAATAATAATAATAATAATAATAATAATAATATGTGCACAACATGGTAATCTCATACCAAAAAAACAGTGCATGACCTTTCAGGTGGGGATCCAGTTAAAATTTTCTTCGGGTCTAGTTGCCAATCCTGCGCAAAGGATCCCTGAATAAGGGTTGTTTAAGGCTGATGAACGAAACACCCATATTTCCAGAGGTGAATTATTCAGATCCCAAAGAATTCCTCTCAAAATATGGATATCCTATATGACGAGAGTGTATTCCCATAGTGGTCCTTCTTGCCCTTAAAATAACTGACTATTCACTCGCGGAATGTCTATGCGGGTGATCAAAAATAATGACCGTAAGAATCTATTGTTATAATTGGTACTATAAAGTTGAAACTAGATAAATAAACGCACACAACGATAAACAAATACATATCATATAACGTTAAAAATAGGACATGACTATAGCAAAACAATGTTGATCTTGATAGAATACAAAAGAGACGAATGACAGATGTATTTGATATAAATCCCCTAAAGATCTGTGTAATAACAGACGGAGTAACAATAGACATAAATAAAAGAGCAAAACTACAGAAATAGAACTTGTCTGCAAACACAAAATACAAAAAACAACGTTGAACGCGATCAAAAACGACATAGAAGTCATATGAAATGTTTATGTAAATTTTTTAAAAAATCAAACTAACAAAACAAAACACACAAACCGTGTCAAAATATACAATTAGACGTATAAAGTTTCTCATGAACTTTACAAACTAAGATTTATATTCATTTACCTTTGGAAAACGCAAGTACAGAGGATAATGAAACTCGAAAAAAAAAATGAAAATTAAAAATACAAAATAATTCAAAGAAAAAAGAAACGATGTTTGTTTTGAGAAAACAAACGCCTGGAAGAAATTTAGTAGCAAAACTAAGTATGATTGTGGATTTTCTCTGTACTAATTAACAACAAACCGACTGAGGAAATAGTATTTTTCGTTTCGTTTTTTTTTTCGTCATTATAAATATTAATGATTTGTTCATTTATACTCATAAACAATCATGAATATAAGATCAACTGTTCTTTTTATTATTTTCTCATGGAATGAAGGGCCATGTATGATCCTTTAACTATTTTGACCTCTGCTTGCAATAGAGTGAACTTTTCTAAAGGTAATGATTGACCACGCGTTGAAGTTCAACTGGGTGAAGACTATCACCCAGTACGCATAATACAAAATGCTCGAAGAATATCGCCAATAATCTACTTCGAATCTCTAAGAATTCTGTTAAAACACCGCCTCTACTCTGATACTTTATTTTTTCAACCCAGAATGGATAAAGGCAAAATTAAAAACAAACCACAGTGAATCAGAGCACATTCCGACAAGTCATCTTGCCCAACACTCTTATGACTTCTGACTGATTAATTAGATTGAAGTTATGATGTTCGTCCATTTATTAGGAATTACCTTCATAGTCAAACTGATTTTAGACTAATTAATAGGGTCATTTCATAATGAACAATTGAAAGTTTTAATATCTATGAAACAGTAGAATTAAATTATTGTGATGGGATTTTCCTGTAATTAATCAGGGGGAAGCAGTATCCAAGGATTTCGGGGGCCTAAGCTGTTGACATTCAACATGCTAGCTATTCATCTGTAACGTGACGTTTTCAGGAAAATGACTGGTCTATATCAAATTCTAGAGAGTGACACGCTCGAGTAAATCATGGATTCAATAAAAAGGGAAACCTACTATTTTTCGATCGAACTCGGGGATAAAAAAGAGAGAGATCAATGAGCAGAATATAGGGGTTGTTTAGTTGGAAATTACCTAGTTGAGACTAGAACGCTACTGTTCTATAGTTCAAGCGAATGAAATCTTTTGTAGAAATTAGCTTGCCATTCCCAACACGTTCGTAACGAAACTGATAAAAGAAAATTCTTTTTCGTTCTTACAATTTGTTGAAAAATTAGTGGAGAAAACGATGTAGCATTCCTTTATATCGATGCAAGTGACTTTTACTGGAATATGCCATATGTTTAGGTTTAAAATTGAAATACGCAGGAAGTGGAGTCAGGCATTAGAAGGCCAGAGTATGTAGCATGTTAGGGAGTGAGCATTTGCTGATCAATCAGCGGGTCTTCATTTGGCTATGGTTACTTATAAAAATACCTACGGCAAATATGCAATTAGCACAACAGGATATACGTAACCGAACCTTTGCACTCATTCAGAGACATATCAGAATAACAGGGTTGTCTCATAGTGAAAAGGAAGTTCAAACTTTGGAATTAATTTGTTTCGTATGTGAGATAACCAGAAAAAAATTGTCAGTGATAATAATACCTAACAATATTGTAACAACTCTGAGGTTTTCATTATGTGTAATCCATCAAATAAATTTGCTCCCCATAGGCTTTATACAAAATTCTGAAATTATATGTATACTTAGCGAATTTATGATCGGTTTATTTTGGTAACATGCGAATGAGTGAAGAGTTTTTATTGTTTATATTTCATTTCAAACATAGAACTACTTCACAGTTTAGATCAATACCAGCAATTTCAGTAGGGATGAATCAGTCAATACCATCGATTTATGTAATTGAGTGGTACTTTATTTTATTGACCACGAAATGATGAAAAGCAAAGTTGACTTTGGCGATATTCGAACGCTTAGTGCCAGAAGAAATCTACTAAGTATTTTGTTTGATGCGCTTATGATTCTATCATGTCACCACCTTAACACACGCAGCATTTTACAAAAATATATTTATCGATATCAAAATGCAAACGAGGGCAGTCGATCCTAGCAGAATTCGAACTCGCACTTACTATACAGTAATTAACCTAAAGTTTAGAATTCTTTACGATTACCTACCTTAAAGAAGACTTCTATTTGTACACTTTCAATACCTTACAATAGAACGTGCATTTAAAAAATTTCTTTATCTCTCACTCTGTTACAAAGTTCTTTTTTTTTTAAATTTTTAACCGAATATTACGCCAAAATATTCAAAAAGGTGTTTGAATGGCAAAACATGTAAATATCATCAGTTTCTACTTCAATGCCTACATATCCGCGTTGCAAATGTAACAAAGATAAGATGAAAACATCATAAGTCGTATTTCTTTGTCTTTACCATTTCAACACGAGTAAAATACATGGAACATCGATATTTACAATTAGCATTTCGAGTGAGAAATGAGATTTATCACCCGGTCTCTACTTGAGTAACACTACTCATAGATTAGTCATGCGCAACGAACTCTTATTTTTCCATTTATTTATTTATTTTTTTGGAGTTAGTGAGCGAAATGAACGACTTCTACAGGTCCATTATAATGATAATATGTTGTCTTGTCAGCACAAATGTTTCAAAACCTAAAGCATCAAGGATAAAGCTCTCTGACATTTCTAACAATATGTCATGCGAAAAGTAGTAACATTAATGTATCTGCCTTAGTGTAAAGTGTTATTTCTAATGTCATTTTAAATAATACTTGCTTTAAAATCTTTCACTGAACTATAGTTTTCTAGATTTACATGCTGTCGTTCCGCAATGGCAAACAAATGTCATGTCTTCATATTTTAAGCTAGAATAGGCAATACGATCGGTCATGACAGCGACACTTGAATGCAAAAGAAGAAAGAAAGTAATACGAAAGCTGTGCAAACTACTAAAACATAAGTTATAGTTTTGGAATACGCGATAGAGATGTTTGATATTTAATGATTGTGGGTGTGAACAAGCAACGGTGCTACTACATGAGTTCTACTTTATAAAGAAATATCCAAGACGAAAATGGAAAAACAAAGCAATTGCTAAGATACATTTCTTAAGTCGTCCATAACGAAGCTAATATAACAAAAATTCCTTTCGGTTCTCATAACGTGTTGGAATATTAGAAATCAAAAGAAAACAAAAAAAATTAAAAACAAAACACATACACACAAGAAAAAAAATCACCAACGCGAAACCGCTGTAGCATCGCTTCGCACCGCCGCTTGAGCAAATATAAGGAGAGACTTGTTCTGACATATGCCATCAAGAAGAGGTTAATGTTTATTAGTAAAGAATTACATGTGAATGTATAATAATGCTCATGTTTCCCAAAAAGACAAAGTGACATACAATTTCAGATAAATGGTGCATATTTGGCAAGAATATCCAGAAATGCCTGCAAAAATGAAATATTGCTATTTTCTCTGCTCATGCCTATTGCATTTACATGCGGAGTTCCTGTACTTCAAATCAGCAGTATTTTTCGCCAAAAAAGAAAATTAAGAATTGTTCACACTTAGTCGTGTGTGTTTCTGAATACGTGTAAAATCGCATTGTTTCTTGCAATAAAGGAATTGAAATACACGCATACATACATACATATCTATCTATCTATCTATCTATCTATCTATTTATCTATCTATCTACCTCTCTCTCTATCTATCTATAAACATCTCTTTCTCTCACTCTGTCTCTCTCTCTCACCCAGTCTCTCTTTCCCTGTATAATCAATAAAAAGAGGATTGCAATTTAGTTCCGTCCTTAGAAATGTCCATTTCTGGCAAGATTAGCTTGCATTTCTTAACTTATGTCAAGGATAAAATATGTAAACGTGTGGGTGGGTGTTCATACAATCTACAGAAGACTCTTAAATGTAGTGCCCTCTCTATGAAACCTTTAAACATGAGGGCAAATGAAAGGATAATATATATATATATATATATATATATGTGTGTGTGTGTGTGTGTGTGTGTGTGTGTGTGTGTGTGTGTGTGTGTGTGTGTGTGTGTGTTTGTGTGTGTGTGTTTGTGTGTGTATGTATGTATGTATGTGTATGTATATATATGTATATATATATATATATATATATATATATACAGAGAGAGAGAGAGAGAGAGAGAGAGAGAGAATTTAATGCAAGCCGGGTCTTGCCCCTGTTATGCCAATACCGGAAATAGTGATTTCCGACTATGATCAAATTTCATGTTTCACAATGCGGTCTTTTGAGGACCTTTCCTTGGTACGAAAAACAATCGCCAAAGTCAAATTTGCTTTTCATCATTTCGTGGTCAATAAAATAAAGTACCACTCAATTACATAAATCGATGCTATTGACTGATTCATCCCTACTGAAATTGCTGGTATTGATCTAAACTGTGAAGTAGTTCTATGTTTGAAATGAAATATACGAAAAACAATTAAATTGAGGAAACATTAAATGAAATGTTTTTTTAAAAGTAATTCCAGTTTTCAAATGCAAGGGACATTTTCCTTTTTCCTGTCTGTCTCTGTCTCTCTTTTTTACTCATGTGACGTCTTGGTAGGAGCTATCAGGTAGTAGTAGTAATACTTATATTTGATATGAGTACTTGGTTTTCATTGTTTTAGAAGCAGTAGTAGCTTAGGAGACGGCGGCGAATAAGAAGAGTGAAAGAATCATAAAAATACGGGAGTGGTATGACAGTAGTAGGATGCTGGTGGAATCCTCTTCAATTGTCAAGTGACCTAAACGTAACCTGTAGTGACTATTCTGAATATATCATTTTAAACATTTGCGTGGCCCTTGTAAAAAGTGTCATTTGTGGTAGACGCACTCTTTCTCTTCTTTTCCTACTCCCTTTTCTTCTTCTTCTTCTTCTTCTTCTTCCTCGGCTACTACTGCTTCTTAAACAATAAAAAAAAAGGACTCATATCAAATATTTTTTAGGACTGCTACTGCCTATTACCTGCTTCCAAGCCCTCACAACTGTAAAAAATAGAGACAGACTGAAAAAATAAAAAAAGGAAAATATCCCTTGCATTTGAAAAACTATCGAAATATTCTAAAAAAAACATTTCATTTAATTTTTCCACAATTTAATTGCTTTTCATGCTTTACTCTAAGTTGAAAATTTGTAAAGACTGAAACCGGTACTAAAATGGTCTTCATGATAAAATTATTTTAGGATTTTCTACCTAGTTTTATTTTCCCTATACATAACTCGTGTGTTCCTTTTCAAACTTCTACACACACACACACACACACACACACACACATATGTATATATTAATAGTAATGGTGATACAACAAAAGAATGAAAGAGACCTCGGTATTATGTAAACAGAGGAATTTATCTGTAATATAATATGTGACAATTATTCGGTTGTCATAATAAAACTCCGAGTTTCGGATGTCGGTCGGAAACCGGTAACAGCATCTCTTCAGTTATCGAGGCAATCAAAATATAGATATTCGAAACTCGGAGTTTTAATATGGCAAACGAATAATTGTCTCACACATACACACACACACACACACACATATGATTATGGGTGTATGTATGTGCGTAATTATATATTTGTATATATCTTAAATTATGTAAATAAATATGTATGTATATATATATATTTATATATGTATATACATATATACATACACGCACATATATACATATATTTATAAACATATATATATATATATATGTATATATGTATACATACATACATGAGCGCACGCAGACACACATGCACACACACACACACACACACACACACATACATATATATATATATATATATATATATATATATATATATATATATACACACACAGAGATACACACGTGTACGTGTGTACGCATGTACGTGTGTACGCATGTACGTGTGTACGCATGTACGATATGGTTATATTTTTGATAAAAAGGAAAAAGAAATCAGTCTTTGTAAAATGAGTTATGCTGTGGTTTGCTTTTTAAATATATTAACTTTGTTTCTTCGCAACACAACCTGTTCCAGTGACGTATGACAAGTGACAAATGCAATCAAACTGAATTGTCACTTTACAATATTGTAGTTATTTATTGCACTACACTTTAGCTAATGTGATTTGTCAAAATGTTTTGTCTCTGGAAACATGAGAGTAAAAACATTCTAACCAGCTTGCAGCGATCCGAAACATTTTCTGTTTTACCGTATTCTATCATCCGTCTCTACTCTGCTTTGAGTTTTGTTGAATATTTTTTTCTGAAAAATGGTGATTCTGTGCCTGACCTTATGAGACATATGGCGTGTCATGGATTCATTTCCATCTTGATTCCCACTTAACGTAATTCTACTTTAGGTTTACTCATGGGAACGCCAATATTGTATTTTCCCATTTTCCATCTTATAAATATAACGAAAATGGAAACTTCAGCATCTAGCATTTCTAAAACAGGTGGTGAGGTTTTCTAAATTTAAACACTATCGCAGTTTCTCATTCCGTGACAATTTAACTTCATCGATACCAGTATCCTAACGACTTTTGGGAGCCATATCTGTCACAAAACTCATGTTCTATCTTATACAAGGTATTAGCTAAACATAAGAACCAATATTTATTTCTAGTATGTTCCTATGAATATTTTCTATTCAGGGAAAATAAATGCCTCTTTCAAGAGACAACTGAAATGATCCATAACTGCTCTCTACCCACATTATTCTCGCCATATTTTTACATTATCTAACTTGTCTCCTTCTCTCTCTCTGCTCCTCCTTCTTTCTCTTTCCCTTCTTCTATTTTATTATATTTACTTGCTTGGTTATTGCTCTCTCTGCGTGTCTGTCTGTCTGTTTGTCTGTCTCCTCCCCACTGCCTCCCTCTCTATCCTCCTCTTTCAGTCCTCCTCTCTCTCGTTATATTTATTTCAGTCCGTTCGTTTTCTCTTGTCTGAAACAATATGCATTTCGATACCTCAACCATTAGGACCCTCTCCCCACCGCTAATTCTTCAAATGATGTTACCATCTCCGCCACCCCCAATAACAACGCTATTCCTTACATTACGCATGAAAAGTAATCTATTTGGTTATCTGATCTGTTGGAAATAATGACAAAATATTCCTTATATCACTCCACAAGTTATTAAAAGACAAAAGACATATTGGCTACCGTATTTTTAGTTTTACTCTATCCGAACGAAGCGATGGGAAGGTCACGCCTGGAATGTATCTGATCATAAGCCTGCTCGGTTATGACTAACCTTGAATTCACAAAAACATCAGAAAAACCAAATCTATTTCTTACAAAGCTAATAACGTAACATCTGACATTAGCATTTCTCAGCCGTTTTTCTCCTATGGACCCCTTTGATTTCTATATTACTTTACTGGACCTACACAGCCATTCAATGCTTTTAAGAAATCTTGTTTTATTTGTATATCAAATATTATTTTTTAGGAATTGTATAAATAAAATACAGGGTGTTCAAGAAATCTCTCCGCAGTGAATTTTTTTAAGACACCGTCAACAGCGAGAGATATTGTTAAAATACTGTCTCTCTCCATTTCTAGGCCAACTCTCTGAAAGTGAAATTAATAATGCATACTTTTAGCAAGATGGAGATACACCACATACTTCGCGCATCACCATGGCGCTACTTCAAGAGTTTTTCGGTGAACGGATTATTTCGAAGTGACTTTGGTCATCAAGATCACCTGATTTAACACCTCAAAACTTTTTTTTCTGGGGAACAAATAAAGGATCATTGTGCAAGGATCGCTCGAAAACCATTAATGAGCTAAAAGACGCAATCATAACCTTCAAACGGTCCATACCACGTCAGACTCTCCAAGATATATTTCAAAACATGTGTAGAAGAGTCATCTTCTGTATTGAAAATGAAGGACGATACTTTCAACATTTCTTATAAAGTTGTTTAAAGTCTCGTAAAGTCTAATATATCCTTTTGTAGTCTTAAACCATCTTATAAATATTTATTTTGAAATAAAACAATTAGTGCAAAGAGACATTTTGAATACCCTGTATAAAGTTTTATTTATTTATTGTAGAAGTATAAACATATACCCAATTTCATCGTACATAAATATTTATTTCTTTATTGCTCACAAGGGGCTAAACATAGAGGAGACAAACAAGGACAGACAAAGGGATTAATTCAAATACATCGACCCCAGTGCGTAACTGGTACCCATTTAATTAATATGTATTCTTTTCTACTCCAGGCACAAGGCGCGAAATTTTGGAGGAGGGGGCAGTCGTATACCTCCAGTATGCAACTGGTACTTAATTTATCGACCCCGAAAGTATGAAAGGAAAAGTCGACCTCGGGGTAATTTGAAATCAGAACGTAGACAGACGAAATACCGCTAAGCATTACGCCCGGCGTGCTAACGCTTCTGCCAGCCCAGCGCCTTATCATAGATAAATATTAACTACAAAATCTGATATGGACCCCCAAAGGGCCAGAGGACCAATGATCGACATGGTTGTATTGGACGCCAGACATAGTAGTCAAATCTTCAGACCATGTCCTAAATTATTCGAAGATAAACTACGATAGAGTACGATAAAAAGGTAAAGTATGAAGTATTGATGTCTGAAATAGCGTTGACAGAAATCGGCTAATTTAGATCAAACCTATATCAAAAACAACAACGATTGACAACAATAAGCATCTTTCTTAAAGCTGTTTCTTATTTTATCTTAGGTTGTCTGTGAAATAGAATCGATTCAAAAGAAAATAGAAATGAAAAGAAATTACATTTTTCGTATCATATATAAAATCTGTGAGGAATGGAAAATTGCAAACTTCAACTCTGATCAACGGAGACCCTCATTCAATTGTCAATGTCTTCGATACTTTGACACCATTTATTACGAAATTAGGTACCCGACACCTAGAACGCTCTGAAGAAGCAGTACTGAACGAAGGGCTCAACAAAGCGACAACCATCAAGCGTATTCCATACTAGGACATAATAGCCCCTATTGAAGAGATAGCTATACAGATACCAAAAGCTCAGGGAGATGAACGTAGGTGATCAAGTGCTAGAAAGTGAGACAGGTACTGGAAAAAGCAAAACCTCCTAAACATAACATCAATAAGGAAGAAAAGTTCGCTAACAAAAGACTACAGAGTGAACATTCCATCATAATACTTCCAGCGGACAAGGGAAATGCTACCGTGGTGATGACTACACTGAAAAATTGGCAAGTCTTATAAATGATGCTAGCTACAGCAAAGAAAAGAAAGACCCAATTCTGAAAACAGGGAGGAAGTTGTCAGAGATATTGATCAAGAAATAGGGTCACTTTACACCAATGAAGTACAGACAACTAACTCAACACCACAGTAAACTACCACACTTGTACGGTCTCCCTAAGATTCACAAGGAAGGTCTTCCATTTAGACATATAGTGAGCTGTAGAGGTTCAGCATGTCATCCACTGAGCCGCTTCCTTGTAGATATGATCAGTCCATTAACAGGAAAGTCAACATCGTATGTGAAGAATTCCACCCATTTCACAGAATTGATCAAGGATACTCCGATTGAATCCAACCAGGTGGTGAGTCTAGATGTGATAAACCTGTTTACCAAAGTCCCAAATGGTTAAGCACTATCGGTGATACAAGAAAACTAGTGACAGACACCCTCTAAAAGAACGTACTAGTATACCAATAAGAAACTGGATGGACATGTTAACCTTCTGTGTAGAAACTACCTACTTCAGTATGGACACTGATATATATCGACACCAT
Organism: Octopus bimaculoides; assembly: GCF_046866305.1. Classification (NCBI taxonomy): domain Eukaryota; kingdom Metazoa; phylum Mollusca; class Cephalopoda; order Octopoda; family Octopodidae; genus Octopus; species Octopus bimaculoides. The sequence goes on along the minus strand of NC_142929.1, from coordinate 144,411,850 downwards.
TAAAACCAACACTATGGCTACGATATGTTGATGACACCTTTATACTCTGGCCTCACCAGGAAGATATCCAAGTGCTGTTAGATCATGTGAACTCAATAAAGCCATCCATACAGTTCACAGTGGAAAAGGAAAAAGACAATCAGCTGGCATTCCTGGACGTATTAATAACACGCACCAAATATGGATTCAGGACATCTGTATAACGCCAGTCGACCTTTTGTGGACAATGCCTCAACTTCAATTCCTACCATCCATACAGTGTTAAGAGAGGGATTACACAGTGGCTAAAACATCGTGCAAAGAATATAAGTAGCGATCGTGATACACACAATGAAGAAATGATCAAGCTCAATAACAATTTATTAAGCAACAACTAACCCCAAAACATACTATCCACTCCAATTATGAAGAAGAGAGAGGATAAGACCAATAAACTGTCCACAGTCTCTCTACGCTATGTCAAAGGTCTCTGTGAAAAGATACAAAAGATATGCGGCCCATATGACATCAGGAGAGTATTCAAGAGTAATACAACACTTCGTAAATATCTCTTTCGGGTAAAACCACCAGTAGAAGAGAATATGACCAAAGACTGCGTGTACTCCATCCTATGCAGCTGTGATAGGTTATACAAAGGCAAAACATGTCGTCCCCTCAAAATAAAGGTAGAGGAACATCGCATAGCTGTGAGAGGAGATATTGATAAATCAGGTATAGCTGATCATGTATGCAAAAATGGAAACCGCCTCCCCTTGTGGGATGGAGTTAAAATAATAGACAGAGAACACTACTGGAAAATAAGCCGCACATATACTAGGACACAACAACCTCCTAAGCAGACCGATTGCAGATACCAGCAGCATATTGGAACCAGTATTAAGGAATGATAGAAAAATAATAGATTTATAAACCCTAAAATTCACTCCATAATTGCCCACGGACATGTGGTGTAGTGGTTAAGAGCGCGGGCTACTAACCAATTCGATTCCAAGCAGTGACATGAATAATAATAATAACATCGAAAAAAATACCCAGGTTCGAAATTTCTCTATGTCACTTGAAGCAGGCTGGAGGGTATATCAGCCGAAACGTTGAGTTAAGAACAAACAAAATGAGGACAAATATCCGTAGAATGTAAATAATGTACTTTATAGCAGTTCTTCTCTATCGGAGATCATCCCGGAAAAAAAAAACCTAACAAAAACAATAACCAACAATAACTATTCTCTTAATGAAAGATCTAATAATCAGCCTTCAGTGACGAAGCAAATTTACAGTCTAAAATCGTAAGATTAGAATATAAATTCTATGACAGTAACGTAATCCTGAATAACAATCCCGCAAGGGTGATATAGCAGATAATTTTGTTATTCTGGCATTAAAAACAAGATATTAATTTTATTCTTTTGTTTTCAGACAGTATTGTATGACAAATAGCCACATAAAAACAATATTATGTTTGTTATTTTCTCTTTGAATACATTTCTATATTTGAGCAATTGAAATCAAATTATTGGTTTATTGTTGACAAAGCAGAAGCCAGAACGAGATAAAGAATTAAACATTGAGATATTGAAGCATTTCTAAAAGTTAATAAATATAAAATCAACGGGAAATAGAAAACCAGAAGTGGTTTCCATTTTAGACATTTGAAAGTAACTAATAATTTGTGAATTATTTTGGGAACTACGGCAATTTTATAGCATCAAAAGAGGTCAAACTAACTGTCGCTTGAGCAACTAAAATTAGTAGACGTGTCCCCCTTAAAATCACATCTGCGTGGCACCTTGGGCAAGTGTCTTCTACTATAGCCTCGGGCAGACCAAAGCCTTGTGAGTGGATTTGGTAGACGGAAACTGAAAGAAGTCCGTCGTATATATGTTTATATATATATATATATATATATATATATATATATATATATATATATATGTATGTATGTGGGTGTGTATATGTTTGTGTGTCTGTGTTTGTCCCCCTAACATCGCTTGACAACCGATGCTGGTTGAAGTACAGCCTCGAATAATTTTTAGTCGAATGAAACGACCCCAGTACTTAGTTTTTGTTAAGCCTAGTAGTTAATCTATCGCACTCTTTGCCAAACTGCCAAGTTACCGGGGACACACACGAGATTATAATAGACATCTATATATCATACTTAAATTAAACATATTGTTGAAAGTCAATTTTACTGCAGTAATCGTCCGAAGTTAGCAAGTGTCATTGACTTGTGTTGTTAAAATACAATACATATCGGAGGGAGACAGAAATCTTTTCTGCAGCGGTTAACTACAACAAAGGAGAATTTCCAATACATAGATGGCTCACTCTCTCTCTCTCTTTAGCCACCATGTCCAGAATGTATGACATAGGTGATCATGTCCTGCCACTGTTCTCCACTCTTTGTTTCCTGTGACAGTTCCACTTCCTGATGTTTAATGCCTCTTTTTACAACCAGTTCATCAATGCTTACATCCATACCATTGTTCTCTTTCCACTGCTTCTCTTCCCTTCAATCTTTCCAGTCATCTCTAAATTTCCCAGGCCTTCTTTCCTCATCACATGACCAGGAAATCTCAGTTGCTTGAACCTTATCTGACGGAGCAGCTTCCTACTTACCGCAGTCCGAGTCATCACTTCATTAAACTCTTTATTCAGCCTATACTCAATCGTCTCCTTATGAACCGCTTTTCAAAGCTCTCCAAGCACCTCATGTCTGATGTAATTGACCACTTTTCTCTTCCGTATATTAACATAGGGTAGGCATAGCAGTTCAGCATATGGATCGTTGTCTTGATGCTCAGAGTACGGTTTCTCAAGATGTCATACAAATTCGAGAAAGCAGACTTTTCAGCGCTATTCTCTTTCCGATCTCTTTCACACGTCTTGCGTCGTCACTGATCAAAACTCTTTGGTTGTTAAAGGATATACCTGCTTAATGATTCGATTGCTAATTATTAAAACACCAACATAAGGGGCCATTTTAGATTAATACCACTCCTACTGCATATACTACATTTTTGTCTCTCCCAGTGACTAATGAGTGGAGGCTTAGAGGTTAGGGTGTCAGCACCATTATCGTAAGATTGTGGTTTCGATTCTTGGACCGGGCGACGCGTTGTGTTCTTGAGCAAAACAGTTCATTTCACGTTGCTCCAGTCCACTCAGCTGGCAAAAATGAGTAACTCTGCGATGGACTGGTGTCCCGCTCAGCTGGGGAACACATAGGCCATTGAAACCGGGAAACCAGGCCCATGAGCCTGGGTAGGCTTTAAAAGGGTGCATTTATTATTATTATTTAGTCGACTAATGGCAATGCCAGTGACTATTTATTCAATGAGTTCTGCTATATACGTGGCGAGAAATCTCGTTTAAGAACATGACTGAGTGACACTACACGCCTGTGACAACATTTATGGAACAGAAATGCTTGCAAACAGTATGGACTCCGCTAACAGTGCACAGGAGGCAAATGATGTTAAACCAAGCCAGAATTCTTTTTTTTTTTCTGAAGCTATGAGCTGCAACTGAAGTGGTTACATATTCAAAGTGCCATTTTAACCATTTGTTAGACTCACCTTTGTTCTGTTTATATACGTGTCAAGTTTTTTGTCTATGTCTGTGACGTGATATCGAAATCGCTTTTATGGCATCTCTCGAAAGTTTGTTGGTGACGAATGATTATGGGTGTCAAATTTTTTAAACTATTTCTTTTTTTTTTTTTACTTCCATTTCTTATTTAAATTTTTTCAGTTCTTCTCTGTTGAACTAACTGACATATGGCTCTACTGCACATTTGTCATCCGATCTCTTCAACTGAGTCGCTTTCAGTCAGTTTTAAACCTATAAACTTACTTGTCTTATTCATAATATTCCACATCCTTTCCTTGATTTTTTTTCTTTCTCTTACGTTTGTTATGAGAGTTGGTTACGAATGTATGGAAACATCATTCACCATGTGTATATACAGCATTTCGGAAATATTTTCTTTAGGAACGGCTCTATAGAAATTAGATTAGAGCTAAGTTGATTTAAATCGTACTGTTGATATTAAATCAATTAAGCAGGAATTTAATTTCTATAGATTTGTATCACAAGATAAGAATATCTTTCAGAAATAATAATAATGATTCTCTCTCGCTATATATATATATATATATATATATATATATATATATATATATATATATATATATATATAAGTGTGTGTGTGTGTATGCATTGTGTGTGTGTGTGTATATATATATATATATATATATATATATATGCATTACACACACAAATAATAAATAGGCACAAATACACACACACAGCAACGGGGTGTGCCCTCATTGGTAAAGAAAAGTCATAACAAGACAAACAGAAAAAGCAAAAGCAGAAGAGATGAAAATGTTTGTTGGTTATATTTCTAACAAGTTACAAAAGAACAAAAATTTTAACCCGAAAGGCACTAACACTGACCCATGTCAAAAGGTCAAGCAAATACGCAATCGTATTCGTCCGAAGGTCTGGTCGAAAGAGAAAAACATATGAGACACAAAATAAAAGAGAGAGTGGGTGGGAGACAGAGAAGGAGAGATAAAGAGAGAAAGAGTGATAGAGAGAGCAAAGAAATAATCGTTCCATCACTAAGATCTCACCAGTAATTCGCAACATATTGATATCGTCGTTAGAGGACAGAGTTATTAGAGAAATATTAACTCACCGAGAAATAGTGTGGTAAATATAATAGTTGTGAAATGGGTCCTCTAAATGGCTGTGTATTTTTAAACCAACAGAAATATCAAAGCTAAAACATATGCACTTTTAATAAATCGCACCGTCTCGCATTGTAGTAATACACTGTAGATTCCTGTTTTCACATGCATTCATATAACTATGTATCTGTGTATGTATGTAGTGAAGTATCATGGCTAAGCGGTTGGTGTATTCAACTCACGATTGTAAGGTTGTGTGTTCGATTCACGATCGTATGGTTATGTGTTGTGTCCTTGAGCAAGACACTTTATTTCATGTTCCTCCAGTCCACCTAGCTGGCAAAAATGAGTTGTATATGTAGTTCACATAGCCAAACTTGTTGCTTTCTCTATCATGCTGAATCTCCCTCATGCAAGTATAATAATTTACTGATTAAACTAATTACGCTTTACAGCAATGATAGTTTAGTTAATGGATGTTCCTATCACATACTCTCTCTTTTACTTGTTTCAGTCATTTGACCACGGCCATGCTGGAGCACCGTCTTTAGTCGAGTAAATCGACCCCAGGACTTATTGTATCGGTCTCTTTTGCCGAACAGCTAAGTTACGGGGACGTAAACACACCAGCATCAGTTGTCAAGCGATGTTGGGGGGACGAACAGAGACACACAAATACACACACACATACATATGTATATATATATATATATATGTATATATATATATATATATATATATATATATATATATATATATATATATACGACGGGCTTCTTTCAGTTTCCGTCTACCAAATCCACTCACAAGTCTTTGGTTGACCCGAGGCTATAGCAGAAGACACTTGCGCAAGGTGTCACGCAGTGGGACTGAACCCGGAACCATGTAGTTGGTAAAGAAGCTACTTAACACAGAGCCACTCCTCATTTATTTATTTGCTTAAAAGAGGCAGGTGCATTGACACTTATTAAGAGCTCTGAAACTGATGGAGAAGATGTTCCACATATGTTCAGATTTGTGCGCTCCGTGGGAGGCGAAATTAAGCATTTCCCATTATTTTAGTATCGAAACCAAATCGCTGCCTTTTGCTTTCCGATTGCACAAATCATGACCACTCGTCACTAAGTTGTGAAACACTAACGACGATATCAATATGATGATATGAAGAATTGCACGAATCGATAAATCAATAATGGAGTGTTTGTGTGTATTATTCATACGGCCACATAAACAACATCTGATAGTGTTTCTCCCATCGATATTTTTCATACAAAGAAATTACACTTTTGATTATTTAAGTAAAGGAGGATTATATGTAAATATATGTTTACGGATTAATAAAGTTGAAGGAAAGACTCACTAAAAGGATTAGAGAAATTATTTACATCAAATTGACGCAACATTTGTTTTCTTGTTTTTCTTACTACAAACGTATTTATGAAGTCTGAAGATATTTTGAAAGTAAGTTGATTCTGTCTTCACCAACACACGCACACATATATATACACATATATACATACAAATACGTATATACGTACATACACATATATACATACATATACAAGTACACACACACGCATATATATATATATATATATATATATATATATATATATATATATATATATATATATATATATATACACACACACATATACATATATATACATATATATATATATGTGTATTATATATTACTGCATAAATTCTAAGTGTTTGTGTCGTTATTAATTTCCAATAATGCTCCTATATATTCGTATCCATTGCAGTTTTCACATAAACTAATATTTACGTACTTTTACTCGTTTATTGATAAATGATTTATTTGTCATGGCTTAAGTATTATCTTTTCTCTCTTTTTTCCTCTTCATCCCGACCGTCATCATCATCGTTACCATTTTAATAAATATATTTTTATGTTTTAATAGGTTGTATAGTGAGCTTTAACTGCACAACCAAGTCCATAAATAAACGTCCGTGATCTTGAATTTGTTTGCAGCCATTGTCATAGTTTGCATGCGTCACTTTTACAACGACTTGTGCTGTGTCGTTATTGCTGTTGTTGTTTCTGGAGTTCCTTAAGCGTTCTTTGTATTTGAAGTGCAAAATATGTAACGGTCTTTTTAATGGCTATTACAGTGCGAATGTAGCATGATATGGTTTTATAATATATAATACGCCTGTAAAAGTATTATGAAATCATAACAGGGATAACAATTGGTGGTTTACAGAAAATATAGGTTGAAAAATTACTTGGTGATTTAAGGTGGTAAGCTGGTAGAATATTTACCGCATCAAGGAAGATGCATAGCGGCATTTATTCATGTTGTTTTTTTACATTTTCAGTTCAAGTACTAGAGTTAGACTTTAACTTTCATCCCTTCAGGGTCGATAAAATAAGTACCAGTCAAGTACCGGATGGATGTACCAATTCCCGGCCTTAAATTTGTCGGTCTAGTGCCAACATTTGAAAGAATATTATGTTGTGATCGAAGTGTGGTGTGCTCGTTGAGTTGTTGGCCTGTCAGATAAAATGCTCTTTATGTTCTGTGTTCAAATTTAACCGAGGTCGAATTTTCCTATCATTCTTTCGGGATCGATATGTACTAGTTGACCACTGGGCTTAATGTAACAAACATTTCCTCTCCTCTTAAATCTGCTGGGTTTCTGCTAAAATATGAAGTCTACCATAACTATCGCCTTAATGATGTCTAGCGTTCATCAGATTATGTTTTGTGTGGTTCATGTCAATTTCGTTATTGTTTTAGCTCGTGGTCATGCTTGTCTTCACAGACTTCTGAGCAGGACCATCCTGCCTTTATCTCAGGACCTTCTCCAATCATCAGGACTTGCTTCCTTTCAAACATGCATCCCTTTCTAAATCCCTTTTGATCCTCTCATAAGATAGTTTTGCTCACAAGATGATAAATTGAGCTATTATAGAGTACAGGATTTGTATGTCGTTGACAAACAAGTTATTGTTGTGAAGTTTTAGTATCATTATTTTAACGTAATCAATATTGTTTCCCCTTCTAAAAAATCATTGAGATTAATCGATTTGAGCGATAGTACTGCTATTTTACAAGTTAGCCTTTATGTTCTACTTACCAGTTTAGCCAGCACAAGCTATCCGTTCGTCATTGATGTATTCAAAAGAATCCAAAAAGTTAAACGGTCATCTATTGGCATCTGGTCGATTGCAAAGATATAACAGTTTTGATTTCTTCGTCAGAGAATGGGGTCCAGGTAGAGGCTCCTCCATTAATGTTATTAGGGAAATCATGTTATATATTTCTTTGTCTGTCTGTCTGTCTATCTGTCTGCTTCTCTCTCTGTCCCTCTCTCCCTCTCCATATATATATATATATATATATATATATATATATATATATATATATATATATATATATATATATATATATATATATATATATATATACATACATATATATATTCGGGTTCCACTGTGAGGATTATATAACTTATTTCATGTTGCGGTACATTATGGGAGTATTTGAAAATTTATGAATGGATAGAAACAGTGTGTAATTCCCGCATTATATAGTGAAACCTATCCATCTATGAACTTACGTACCTTCAACATAACTCTGTCACGCATTGGTTTACCAGGTTTGGGAGAGTGAAATAGTAATTTGCAAGGTACATGTACCTTGTGTATCTCAGATTAGACTGATACATAGAAGAATGATGTCATCATAAGCTGATCTTCCCTCCTATACAAAATCAGAAAATATAGTGAGAAAACGAAAACAGAAACTATAAAACAAAAGGCAACACAACTGCATTGGCGTGATCAAAGACGCTTTGATATGTATAGGTGTCCGCTTGCATATTGATAAAAGTTAGGATGACTAGATTACGAAGATAGCTTATTTCATTCCGGAATTGCAAGAGGTATAGTTATCTCTGTAATGCCACATTGACGTTGTAACTGTTACAATTGTGGCAGCGGATTATGGACTCTTGATCATCGAGCCCTGTTCTTGTAAATTTTACAAGATTCGAACGTTCGTTTAGTTACTTTTTGTACTAGAATGTCGCCTATATTCCCCGGCATCTACAGACTGACAGTGTGCGTTGGGAGAGGTTATGGTCGATGATGCTCAATCATGTCCCGAAGATACGAACTGAAGTGGTTGCTGTTAGACTCGTTTCTCTATAACCCGTCGATTCAAACGCCTTTCTTCTCCGACCAAATTCTCATTAAAGTGTTCAACTACAACTTGATGTGGCTGAGTGGGGATAGTAATGTCTTCAACTACAACTTAATGTGATGGGGGTGGTGGAGTATTGATGTTTTCAGTTGCAATTTGAAGTGGAAAAGGAGAGAGATGTCCTGCAGCAACTTTTATGGAATGTCAGTTATAGTGTCAAATACAATCAGAATATGAAATATGTCGATGATGACAACAGCATGGAAATGGAGATGGGTCTGAGAAATATTAGGAGAAGGAGAATGAAGAAGTCAAAAATAGAATTAATTATTCGTTGCAACCAAAATTAAATTAACGGAACTGTTTTAGTCGAGGGTAGTAAGAAGATATATATATTTCTTAGCTGTTAAATAAAATCACTTACACTTGCCATGAGTATCTTAGATCTTATGATTGATCTGGTTGTGTAGCCCTAGGTTAACTGTGATCAAGTAGACCTATGTTCATATGTACTCAAGGCAAGGTGATTGTCTACTTCTGACAGGTGAGATCTAATATATTCTTACTAATAGCAACTCCTGGAAAAATGCTAGGATATGCTTTCTCAGAAATGAGGTTGCAATTTCTAATATTGTGTTTTCTTGAGGTTACTTTTCACTGAAGCAGATAAATATTTCGCATTTTACTAATATTTAGTCATGGATTATTGATGATAATTGTTTCTCTTATTTATTAAACAGAATTTTTAACTTCCATAAACTTCCTATGAATAAGTTATGCATTTAGAACGAAAGTAAATTTACGAGGTAGCACTGTCTATTTACATATAAACCCTCTCAAATCATAACCTTTATTATTCCTCGTGTGATTTCTGATGACGGAAAATAACGCTGAAGCCTCGGACGGCTTTAATTACAGGTTTCTTTAACATATGCTAAGACTCAACAAATTGATGAATATTATAATTGATTGCGTTAGTGAAGTTCCAATCCTTCGCAATGATAATGCTTTCTCTTTGGTAGTAATATGTCTATATATATTTCGACTGCACCAACTCAACTCACATCTATAAGTACATATCACGTGCACGCTCTTTCGGACGTCACCTCCACTATGACATAATCGCTAGAAACAAAGTAAATTTTAATGCATAAACATTTCTGTTGTATTGTATTTGATATACCTGTATTTGTTGATGTTAAAAACATACCACTAGTCACACTCAGTTATTTCCATTAGTTCATTTTAGATTAGATTATACAAATTACTTAGGTCATAAAGGTATCCTGCTCTTTTTGTAAAAGTATTAATCTTTTTGCATATGTATATCTATGTAAGGTCGAGCAGTTGTCGTGCTGTTGACGACTATCGAGACAGAACTACGGATCTACGACTGTCCTCTTGCTTCCAAGCAATAAATACGTCCTTTTCTTTGATAGCAAATTAAATTTGGAAAATTCTTGGTTCTTGAAATTGTCTCCCCAATTCATATCATATGGAGCTGATCTTGACTACCACTTGGTAATGATGATACAATGGCTAGAGATGAAGATAAATTTTCATAAATCAAGAATTTATGTTATATATATATATATATATATATATATATATATATATATATGCGCGCGCGCGTGTGCATGTTTACGTACACACACACATGCACATATGTGTATATCTATATAACCATGTCAGTTTTGTAAAGTCTATGTATTAACGCTCATTCGGTATCGTTTGTCGATGCAACAAATGAATTTATGCACGTGGGCTTGGATATCCTTTGAAATGATTTACGAGCGATGATATATAGAAAGGCTGACACAGTTAGGCAATCAAGAACTTAATATAATGAAGCTGAACACATATATAAACTTCAAAAGAATATCGCTTTGTCACGTTTCTATAAATTTGGTCAGGTATCCCCCAATATTATATGATAAACATATCAATAGTCAGATTTATTATTTATTACCAATGTTATATGTCTTCAAAAATTTAGATTTTATATAGATATATTATTCTAGCCCTGGTTCTGTAATATATTAGTTGCTATAACAGCATTTGTTGGGTAGATATGGCCATAACACACGCATTTATCTAATGCTGTTTTTCTTAAATCCTTTTTCCTGTATCTCCTCTCTTTGCTAATGCATTCCTGCCTGGATTTTCCTGCTACGTATGATAAGAACAGTGTTGTATACAAGTTTATTACAAAACATTAACAACTTTGCATTAATTTAACACTGACATTCTAAAACAAGTCATGATAAACCGCCTTGTACGCAGTGGACAGCTTCAGTATAAGCGATGTCTTACAAATTCATTCTATATAAGTTCTGACAGATTCAAACATGGGTGTGCTAATCGCTGTTCTATTTCGTCTTTGGAGAAGTATTACTTTCAGACTAATCTGTGTCCAAAATACATACGATTCATTGGGATAGGGAAACTTTGTGACGCTGTTGTTTCGACCTTGTTGGTGTATCTCCTCAACCACAGCTACGACTGAATCTAACAAGAGTTTTAAGATCATCGAACTCACTGAGACAAATAAATGTAACACGCATTGCAAAATAACCATTACTAAAAAACAATAATTTTGTAATTTTTGTTGCAGAAAATTTCTCACTTGGGAACATTGGTGAGAAAATTTCCTGAGTTTGACAATCTTTCACCTATTGAATGTTCTTAATATTTTTTTTTTATCCCAACAATGCTGTTACTAGTCTTTCTACAAAGTACTTAATATGAAGGAATTTAAACAGAAAGTAATTGGTTATAGATGTTATACCTTACTTTGAAACTCAGCGCTCATCTAACCTTATATAACTATGCAAAATGTACTTTTATATGCATTCAGGTAAATAACAAAGTAACCTCTAATAAATCACAAACCGTATGATAGTAACACATCAAACAATATTAAAAGAAAAATTGTAAAATTTCATATTTTTTTTACTCCTTCACACTAATCTCTCATTTTAATATTATAAAATAAAAGTTTAACTTATGCAAATTAATTCTAAATTATTCAGATATATCCACCAACTGTATTTGAATTTATACAATTTAAATTCCCTAATTAATTATATACAATCTTTTCGTATTAATTTAAATTGAAAATTAAAATTTAAAAGATAAAAGTAATTAGAATATATTCAAAGATTGTTTGCAATGACCGAATTTTGTCATGAAATAAATCGCACTATTTAGTACTCGAAAAAGTGAGGTCACATCATATATATAGAGAGAGAGTGAGGGTAACGCTAAAACTAGGAATGGCAAAGTTTGGTTCAAAGATTTAAACCTCGATTAGCGATTTGACTAATACCTGAGTAGATACAATAAATATAATAAAATGTATTATATTAATCAAACATACCAAATAAGCTGTGAGTTTCATAGAGGGATGAATGCGGCGACAAAGGTTTCATCTAAAAATCTTTGCTTTTCCAACTGAATTTCCATCCATGTGAATTCACTTTCTGTACTTTTTCCACTGTTAGCCTGCGTAAACACAGAAAGAATCGGATGACTATTTCAAACAAAATAAAATATATACTATGAAATACTATATGATTTTCTTTAGGTACAGCGATCTTGACAACCATTTGTTAGAATTCAGTATACTCATGCATCACGGTAAACACCAGGGGACTACTGACCGCGATATTAAATATTAAAGGAGCGTGAGTTACGTAATCACTTCTATTAGCTTTCAGTTTTTTTGCTATAAGAATTGCACTGGGAGTCGAATATTCACGTAACATCTTATAGCTTCGTGAAGAATATGTTTATAATATAAGATATAAAAATTCATTACAAAGATCTTTGAAGAAATTTAAGCAATACATTTTTTGGAGCATATCTCTATGAGAAAGACAGAAAGAAGAAATGTCATCATCTCGTTATTAAAATTGCAAACGGTCTCTAGGTGCGCATGTACATTTTCTTATTTACGACCAAACTCGCATCCACACCTTTACACACACACACCCACACACACACACACACACACACACACACACACACACACACACACACACATTTCTGTATCCATAATGCGATGTGTAGCAGTATTTTCTTCCTTTGTCGTAGAGCAAATAAATCTCACCAACAATGACAACATCCTCTGAAAATGTCAATTATTCCGAATATAAATTATTGAACGGAGTCTATAGTTATGGTCATAAAAGAGAAATATGATGTCGCATTTTATCCTCAATACACCATTGTGTTTTAACAATTGCGAAAAATACACATACATTTATGCCTAGAAATTGTTTAATAATAATTCTGTTGTCTTTTGTAAGTGATGAAAATACAGGAAATGGGAACTAAACTTGTTAACGAAGAATTCGGATCCCTTTGAAACGTTAATATATGTTTGCAATTAACGTCTATGGATACTATAATGGTGCCCTTTGGAATGTATTGTTGTCGACAGAGAAACCTCTCGTGGAAACTTCTTCATTATGAACAAAAGAAAAAATGAAAATGTCTACAGAAATTCTAAGACACTAGTAATTTTATGTGTTGGCATGATTAATGGTGCACTATTGTATGATTTCTTTTGCTTTCTCGATACCGGTTTTACTCAAGGGACTACGACCATGCTGGCTGCGCTGATATGATAGGTTTTAACCAAACATTTTGACTAAAGTATTTATTTTATTCAGTTCTTTCTATTGATCTATATTTATGAAAGGCTTGAGTTAACTTCTTTATAAAACATCGGTTTCTACACAGGTAAACATAGTCATATATACTCATACGCAGATATGGGTAATACACACACACACACGTCTGTGTATGTGTGTGTGTGTGTTTATGGCGTATGTGTTTTTATGTGTACACACACACACATACATACATCCAAACAATCACATATACAGACACACGTATATGAGGAGTTTTTGCACAGTTTTTGTCTATTATTTATCAGTAACAAATGATTATTCCACCCGAAGCTACTTTAGAAATTACTTTCCTATTTTAACGCACAACGAGATCGAACATGCTGCCAGGCATTTGCAAACTAAAATTCTTAACTGCAGAACTCGGTTCATATCCAAAATTTCTTAATTTTATCAACGGTGAGTTACACTCACAATGGTATTGTATTTTTTGGAATATGTAATACACATATTGACATGTACACTCACACACACACTCACACTCATACATTCACACACACTCAGGCTCACACTTTCACGCCCGCAGTTATCATTTCTGTGTCCAAAAATGTCCTGTTTTTCATCCTGTAATGAAGCATTCCGCTTTCATTGAAGATAATTAAAATCTTTTTTAACGGTTTTAATCATGTTTAGATGTACGCCACCTCTGAGACATAGGATTCCGATCAAAGATATTTCATAATGAACATTCCCTCTGTTATAGAGATGTGGTGTATCCAGGTCAACATAACACAGTTTCTTCTTTCATGTTTTAAACAAACAGGGTGTAAGTTGAAGGGATTTCTCACTGCTTTTTCTAAGTCAGGGAATGACCTTCTTTAGGCTTCATGTATTAGTGCTAACTGTTCGTTGTTATACAAACTTGATATCAAGTGCATTTAGAGAATTAAGATATTAAATTGCTAGACGTAATAAGGGCGTTTCGTTATTTGCACTCAATTTTGATACTCGTTTCAAATGTTGACACACATCATGTTTTGAGAAGGGGGCTTGTCGATTACATCAACCTCGGGAATGGTAAAAGGCAAAGTATATCTCGGCAGAATTTTAGTTCAGAACGTAAAGACGGACGAAATGCCACTAAGCATTTTCACCGGCGTGCTAACGATCCTGACTGCTCACCGCCTTCACACGAATTCAGTAGCAGAATCGTTACCGTGCAGAGTAAAATGCTTTGAGGCATTTTTTTCGATTTTATATTCTGAGTTCAGATGCTGCCGATCAGGGTCGATCAAAAGTGTACCAGCTGAAAATTGGGGTCGGTGTAATTGGTTTGTTCCCTCTATTGAAACAGCTGGTCTTGTGCCAAACATTTGAAACCAATATTGAATTTGTTTGCTATTTCTAATACTTGAAGTGACCACATAGAGGCATTTTTTATTAACTTCATGCGATATTTCGTTGTTTATACAGCATTGATAGCTCATACATCAGAAATTAAAACACTAGGTTACGCGATGTAATGAATGCGTTTCTTTATTTTTGCGCTTATAAAAAAATGTTTATGTTAAAATTTGTCTGCTATTTCTAACATCTGAAATAACCATGTAAGTTTCTCTTTATGGCTCTATATTTTCTTTGATATACAATGATTCCGAAGGTATCTATGAAATTACATTAAGTTACAAGACATAATGAAGGTATTTCTCTATTTCCGCACAATTGAAAACTTTATAATAATTTTGTCTAAGTTTACTTCATCCGATAATAGTTATCTGACAGCTTGGGGATGTTACATCAGAGAGATTAGAATGCGTTTCATGACTATACGCAGTCAACGGTCGCAAGACAAGACTGAATTATTGACAATGTATTTAATTTCATCCAGTTTCAAATACAGATTGATATCTATTGAAAACTGGAAGTGAATCAGTTGTTGACAAGTAGAATATCAAATAATCACTATTGGACGAAAGAGCAGGAGGAGGAGGAGCAATAGAAGAAAAAATAATAATGAGAATAATGAGAATAGTAATATAAAGAAGGAGAAGAGAATGAAGATGTGAAGATGATTATGGCATGGTAGATGAGGATGATGTGGTGGAGGTCGCAAATGTACCTAATGTGGTTGATTTTGATGATGATAGGGACGAAAAGACAGAACTACGCGAGAGTAATATACGAGAAAGGGAAGCTGGATGGAATAAAGTGCTGCTGCTGATGATGACGATGGTGGTGATGGTGGTTGTGGTGGTGGTCATGGTGTCGATAATGATGATGATGCCGACGACGAAGAGGACATTGATAATAATTATGATGGTGATAATGGTGATGGTGGTGGTGTTCGTAATGACGACGATGACGATGATGACAAAGATAATGTTGATAGCAATTATTATAATGACGATTGTGTTGACGGCGGTGGTGTTGATGATGACGATGATGATGACCATGGCGCAGGAAAAACAAAACCATGCAGGGAGTAGCTGACGATGGCTAGGTTTATTTTTGACACCAAAGTAGCAGAAAGTTTCAGAAGGATGAATGGGAATGAAATTCATGTATCTTTAGTTTCAGCCGATAAAGTAAAGGACTGCCCCCAAATACCAGCGAGCTAAAGATTAATGGTTCTGCTACTACAGAAGAACCTATGTCAATATGGTGTTGATAAAAGTTTCAAGCACTAGCTTAGGAACCCAAGTATTTTTTTTTTGAGGGCCTAGAATAGAGAATAGAGTCATTGCTTATATCGACATGCTTGGTATTGAACTCGAAAAGATGATGATTAAAACGCAACTGAGCGGGGTTAAAAAATTACAGAGTCACAATTAATTACTGTAAACCATTTTCTACGACCTTTTAATGATTTCGTTAGCTTACTGCACTTAGCAATCCACAGCCCATACATGACTTCGTTACATTTTCTCCTGAGCAAATATATTTCACTGGAAACTAAATTATTACGGAAGACTTAAGTATTGGACATCTCCATATAATAATAACCGATAAAAAATGATAGTTGTTCGTTGGCTGGCTGGCTGATGTCTCCAGTTACGCTTCACATCGTATAGAGAAAGGGAGAGAGAATCTAAAAAAACATAGAGTGAGAGAGAGTGTGTGTGTGAGAGAGAGAGGGAGAGAGACAAAGACAGAGAGAGTGAGAGAGAGAGTGTGTGAGAGAGAGACTTTAAGAGAGATACAGAGAGATACAGAGAGATACAGAAAGAGAGAGAAAGTCTAAGAGAGTTACAGTGATAGTCTACATAAATGCAAAATGAATGACCTATAACATGAAAAATATTCAATTTTTAAATTTATTTTTACTGAGAAAAGTTTTCGATGAGACTATGTTCATAAAATTTAGAAAAACAGTTGCATAAATTTATTACAAATATACAAATGACATAATTCAATTTATTTAATTTTGTTTTAAGGTAATGAATATATTTTCTATTGAAAATTAGTATTATTTATTTTGTCACTTTGTATAAGTACCAAAAAATTTAGTAAAAGTAAAATTATTATTATTGTATGTTTGCTATATTTCATGTTATTTCTCATGGTAGCAAAAGTAAAGTTTCTAGTTTACATGTGATACGATAGGTAACTCTTTAGTAGCAAAATAATCCGCGACACAACATTTTCGTAGGAATTCCTGTATCATAGAGACTATGTATCCTATTCTATTTATTATATTCGTTTTTCATCTTTCAGTCACAGAACTGCAGACATACAAAGTAGCCTCCTTGAAGGGTTTCGTGAAAACAAATCGACCCCAGAACTTATTTCTTAGTCTATCAGTTTATTTTGTCGAAGCGATAATTTAAGAATACGTACATAGATCAATAATGACTATCGAGCCGGCGTGAGGGACAAACACAGGCACACAGAAACATACATATACAAGATATATTGCGCACACACAAACACACACTTATATATACATATATATATATACATATATATATATATATATATATATATATATATATATATATATATATATATATATATATATATATATATATGTGTGTGTGTGTGTGTGTGTGTGTGTGTGTGTGTGTGTGTGCGTGCGTGTGTGTGTGTGTACTTTTATTCTTTTATTTATTTCAGTCATTTAACTGCGGCGAAGGCATTGGTTAGCCCGGGGCTATAGCAGAAGAATTGAAGACACTTGCTTAAAGTGCCACCCAGTGGGATTGAACCCGATGCCATGAAGATTCAAAGCGAAGTTTTCATGTTCATATACCAAAACATATGACATAAACCTTTACATTCTAAGAACCACAAATATTAAGTGCTGATTCATATATAACTATTGTTTCGTGATACACTCCAGTATGCGACCTTGCCTTAATTCTATTATATAAAAATGAAGGATGCAATTCTGCGCTATATTTCCATTAGGTTATAGCATTTAATATTGAAGTGGTATTTTGCGATCTGTTTATAATGGATATGATTTGTTGTTATGAAAGTTTTAAATCACTTGTGGACAATTTGTAAAGTTATACAAAGCTTTACAATTAATATTTAGATTACTCTTTTCTCGCGTCGAGCGCTTTCTAAAAATGTCATTATATGTAAGAAGAGCCTGCTGTTATTTTAAGGAATCTTTAGGAAGAAAGCTATTAGAAAACACAACAGAAGTCAAATAGCTTTGTTGAATTGATGCTGAGAAAAAATTAAACTGCTGTATATTTTGCGTAAAGGGATGTCCATTTTAAAGTGGTCTGTATATTATAGTAGAATTTAGATTAAATAATTTCTACTGTCTATTGCTCTTGGATAAAAAAAAAGAAGTTAACACT
>NC_142929.1:144371033-144388533 GCF_046866305.1 Octopus bimaculoides | reverse complement strand
CATCCCCTTCATCAGCTGCCACCATTAAAACTCCGGCGTTTTGAAGAATTAAGGCAGTACGCATCGTTAAAATGGTTCTTCCCACGAACACAAATTAAATTGTTTTCGTGGAGGGTAGTGGCGGACGGAAAAGAAGACAGGAAAACGAAACGGTGAAATAAACAAACAAAAAGGCTGTACAGCCAGACGTGAAGTGTGTATGTCTCGAACGCTGTGAAGCACG
This sequence comes from Octopus bimaculoides, assembly GCF_046866305.1. Taxonomy (NCBI): domain Eukaryota; kingdom Metazoa; phylum Mollusca; class Cephalopoda; order Octopoda; family Octopodidae; genus Octopus; species Octopus bimaculoides. The sequence continues at coordinate 144,388,310 of NC_142929.1, read as the reverse complement.
TACAGGAGGGGCAAAGAAGTACGTGCGAGCTTGGTGATTCCAAGAACGAAAAGAAATAGCAGCCGCACACACGTGACCAAGGCTGTATGAAGAGAAAGAGTAGCAGAGGGAAAAGGAGGGGAGGAAGTAGAATAAAAGTGGGCAACAAGAGAGAGAGAGAGAGAGAGAGAGAGAGAGAGAGAGAGAGAAGTAGTGACAGGTAGAGGCGAAGAACAGTAGAGGGAAGAATGAGAGGGGGAGATAGAAATAGAGAGAGTCGCGTTAAAAAAATAGTTAAAAACTTACTGTATAAAGGTAGTGTGTGTGTGTGTGTGTATATATATGTATATATATGTGTGTCTATATGTATATATATTCATATGATACGAGTGAGCAGTCCAACATGGATCATGTATTGGCGTGCATATATATAAATTGAGAGAATGAGGTAAAAAATCCAGTACTTTAAATGGGTTTTAGAACATTCATAAAGAAGTTTTACAGCTGTTTCCGGGATATTTTATATCCCTTCACCGGAGACGGTGCGAAAAAATGTTTGAATATTAATTAGTGTAGAGAAGATATGAAATACATAAGGAAGTAAGAGAATGAATATAGAAGTGAGATACATAAGGATATTCTATTTGCAGTTTCATTATTCAAGTAGAATGGTGTATACATGTGGTGAAAACGTTTCTTGTACCTGGTGTGTGAGATCCATTGGTAGTTATATTTGGTCATTCTAAGCATAGAGGCTTGTGAACAGTGTTGTTCGATTGAGCGGCTTTTTTGGTGTGAATTAAAATTTGGGAATGTGCTGGTAATATTAATGGATAGATGGAGGGAGGAGAGATGTGTATGATTAGAAAGAGGAGATAGGTCAAATCAAAAATAGGAAGAGAGAATGGGAAGATTAAGAGAAAAAAGAAAAAGGGCGGGACACAAAAGGAAATGGAGAAAGAGGGAACGAAATCAGAGAAAGTGTGTTTGCTAGTGGTCAGGATAAAAATGATAAGAGGAAGGGAGAAGTGAGAGGGAGAGGGAGAGGGAGTGGAAGAGATGAGAAGGTAAGGAGTAAAAGAGTGTGATGTATGTGAGTAGGGGTGGTGTGGTAGGGCTACATAAAGGGATGGGTATCGAAAATGAAGAAAGAAGATAAGGGTGGGTTGATATGTAAGAAATTATCAGTTTTGGTAGTAAATTTTGGGGTGGAATGAAGAATATAAAGAAGTCAAGTTGCTATAAATAGATATACGTGATAGGTTAGTGATAAATAGGAAAAGAAAGAAAGAATGTATGTTTGTGAATATATATATACACACATACGTACCCACACATACATAGAGTCATATACCTACTTCAACATATACACACGCATACGAAATCATATATGTTCAGGCACATATACATACTCATTCGTATCTATTTATGTATATATAATTTTTTGTAGATGTAAATGCGTGCATACAAACACAAGCGCGCACACTTGTATGTGTATATATACACAAGCACACACACACACACAAACACAGGCACGAATGTGTACATCTGTATATTTACATATACCCACATTTAAATAACACCTGCATTTAACTCTATTTATCTAGGTATATGCATATATATATTCATATATATATATATATATATATATATATATATATATATATATATATATATATATATATATATATATATGTTTTTATAAGAGACACACACATATATACACATATATATAGATACATATATGTATACATGTATATATATATATGCGTGTACATACTTATGTATAATAAAATCTATATTGTAATATTCATATATGCACACATACAGATACATTTATGCATATGTATAAACTTATATAATATATATATATATATATATATATATATATATATATATATATATATATATATATATATATATATATATATATATATTCATAAACATACATGCATATTTGGCGATCGTTTTGTTACTCGGTGATATTGATTTGAAATTTCTCTCATGGGCGGAGAACAGAATAGGAAAGTTAATTGGTATGTTTATTTTCCCTAGATACACTACATTAAATCATCAGCGGTCTTAGTGGAACGATCTACTGGCTTACAACTGAAAGATACCATCACATACTATAATACTTCATAAACTATACTTGACCACAGAAAATCTGTAGCTTTCCTTTTTAGTATATATATATATATATATATATATATATATATATATATATAAGATAATAAGAGTGAAAAAAACTACAGAAGGCTTGTGTTACATGATTAAAGTATATATTTAAATTATGTCAGAAAAATGTTATAAAATCTTTTTGGTATATAAACATTGTATTTTGAGAAATAACCGGTTTCGTGTTGTCTTTTCAAATTTCTCTACTTCATTGTAACGTGTTCGCTCCAGTATTTATATATATATATATATATATATATATATATATATATATATATATATATATATATATATATTAATTGTTAGACAGCAAAACCACAGAAGTATTTGATTGATCCGTGGTGACCAAGCAATACTTTAGAATGAACAATGTGTTGGCTATTGATTTACTATAGTTGTGAGCACCATTACGATACAGTAACGCTATGGTTGACATATTGCTTCTGAATGTTTATAACAGGAAATGGGATTCACTCCTCCTTCACACCTATCACAGTTTGAAGCCTTGTAAGCAAATGGCAAAAAATTTATATTAGTATGCTTCTCCATTTCAATACAATTCTCATACATTTGTGTAAGTCCATGGCCAAACATTTCAGAACAGTCCCTTATTTTTCACATACGCAACGCCTTCTACTACTACTACTACTACTACTGACTCGGTCGATGATATCAGGTACTTAATTGCGGGTACTTAATTTTGTCGATCCCGAAAAGATGTAAAACAAAGGCCACCACGGTGAAATTTCAAATCAAAACGTAAAGAGCTGGGAGAAATGTTACTAATTATTTTGTAATAATGGTGATCATGGCGAGCTCAATAATAATAATAATCCTTTCTAATGGAAGCACAAGGCCTACAATCTGTGGTGATGACACTAATGGATTACATCGACCCCGAAAGGATGAACGGTAAAGTCGACCACGGTGTAATTTGAAATCAGAACGTAACGACGGAAGTAATACCGCTAAGTATTTCGTCCAGCATGCTAACGATTCTGACATTGTTTCTGTCCTCTGTGAATACACAAATAGATAAGCCGAAACTTCCCAATCACAATATTTTTCTAATCAATGTACCTTTTCAAACCACTGTATTATTATTATTATTATTATTATTATTATTATTATTATTATTATTGTTATTAGTGTTGTTATTTTTTATTACTATTACATTATATAATACTATATTATAATTATATTACTACTATTATAATTGTTCCCCATACTTTGTATTTTGAATTTTACACTTCAACCCTAGTTTTTTCTCTTTATATTCTCTAACCCTTTTTTTTTTACATTTTCGAATTTTTCTTTGTATAAAGGCATATATATGTATATGTACACACACGCACACACGTTTATAGGGATTCAGTGTTCTTTAATTCCAGTTCATAATTAATATAGCAGACGTTGATCAAGAAATGAATTCTGGCCCTAGCCACCCTATCTCTTTCTGAAGGATGGAACAAATTACTTTCTCCAGTGTTTCCTTTCGGTTTACAAAACAATGCGATGTGTCCACTTCTAGTAATCTGAGGAGATATTTAATAACTTCGTTCACTCGTGTATATTTATGATTAGTAATGATACCGTTAAATGTATCAGTTTGTCTTGCAAAGCTATACACTGCGATTGATGACTTTCATGATAGGTATGTGTATTGTATACTTATAGCGATAGCGTAGTTATAATTGTACGCACACGATCGTTTTTCAATTAAGGATGGTTCACTTTTATGTTTTCCACGTTTAGGCAATAAATATATACAGCTGCTCTCATATACACCCACTCTGTCTTTCAGTCTCTCTTCCTGTCCTTCTTCCTTTCTTTCTTTCCCCTTATTCCTATTAGTATTTAGCTGATACCAACTATCGTTTCTTAAAAAACATTCCGAATTTTAAATATAATCACGTCTCTTTCAATATACTTCTATACACCCTAATTTTCTATCGCTGTTATATATATATATATATATATATATATATATACATATATATATGGGGTGAGGTGAGCGTTAATATTCACACAGTATGTGATAGACTCTGGTCTATAATGCATCAGTACTACACAAGAACTTTACTCTCTTTAACGCTATCGTGTGTGTGTGTGTATGTGTGTGTGTGTGTGTGTGTGTGTGTGTGTGTGTGTGTGTGTGTGTGTGTGTCTCTCTCTCTCTCTCTCTCTCTCTCTCTCTCTCTTCGGGATGGGGTAAAAGGGTATTTCCAAGTCTCTGTGATCACAAATTCGGAATCGTTCAGCAAACGCAACGCCTTGGTTTATAACCAGTTATTTTGTTTTTTGCTGCCTATGTTAATAATGGTTGCATTATCCTAATATGTTCGTATTGGTTGCGACTATATTGAATGGTAACTGTTGAAACGAGGAATAGCAAACACACAACCATTGCACGTCTAACAATGTGTCGTGTCCGGCATTTTGGTAAGCGTGTATTTGTAATGATTGGTGGTATTCGTGTAATCCAGAAAAAAACAACGTTGTTAACAGCATTATTAAATATCTCTTACAACAAAACACACCACCAGAACGACAAATATTTAGTCTGCAAATAATGCATAATCCGTGTTGTAAAATCAAAGAATTCCAGACCCCTTCACCCCCCCCCCCCAAAAAAAAAAGAAACGAATAATCGATTCCTTTTTTACATAAAGAAATGGTTCATGAACCTTAATACATTATTTCTTTTTGCCTTTGAAAATGAAAAATAAAAAAATTAAATAAAATACGAATTTCTTGTTTAAATATTAACTTCATTGTTTGCTAATGAAATATTGATTGTTTTGCTTGCTGTAGGAACGATTTCCAACGCATTAATTTATTACATTTTTTTTTGCCGATTCCTTATTTGGAAGTGATATTTGCATAGATATAATACATTAAGAGAGAACTACTACATACACCACTGTAATCAGAGTCGAGGATTGTAGTTAAACCTCATCTCTCTTTCGCTCTTTATTGTAGTATTGGGAATCAAAAGAGACTGCGCTGTAGTTCTGAATCGCTATTGAAATGCTAAGCTCGAAACAAATACACAAATGTGTAATAGGCGCGTGCTAAAAACTACTTGGACTCTACCGCTTTGTAATCTGTTAATCATTAGGAAATTGTATCACAGAATATGTGTAATAAATGAAAGTCGCTCTGAGTGGGAGTACAGAGCCCTAAAGTTTATACTCTCTGCATCAGAAATAAATATGTCATATCTAATGTATCTAAATTTAACATTAAATATAGTCCACACCCTCATGTGCAATAAAGATTCTAATGCATTTGACTTATTTCCAAGATGGCTAAGTGTCTTATTTATATCTTTGCTAAAAGACTCCAGAATGAGCCAAAGCTGTTTCGAATATGATTTCTATCATTCAGTCGGGAATTGAAGAGTCAATAATTTACATATACTAGTATCTGACTTTGTAATGCGTTTTTAACACATGATGTCTATAAGGCATTGGTGGGTTTAAATGACCACGCAGTGAGACTGAACTCGAAGACACTTGGTTACGATTACGAACTGATGCACCCCTATATATATACACACTTAGAGCGCAGCATTGTTGTGATACTTGTTTCGAAACCACGTGATTAGAGGCCGACTAACAAAGAAAAAATCATTGTGTAATAGAATGTGAATATCTCTTTTCTTAAACAGCAAATTGCCCTTCACGCTATTGGTTAGCTCTGAATGACACACAGTGAGATTGAACTCGGAACCTACTTGTTACGAACTGATTCTAAAATAGTAATTTGTAACATAACATATTCTTTTCACACTTCTGCCACTGTATTTTTGTTTTTTAAATATCAAATCTTCTCCGAAGGCATTGACCGACTCAGGATGATGCATTGTTAAAATGAACCATATATCATGTGGTAACGAACTGATTGAAAAAAACAAAAAAATACTTACAAGAGCTTATACTTTCTGGGCCCATTCTCCTATTTTTTCTTAAATACCAAAGCATTTAGTGCGCTCAGCGTATCTACAGAGCAAGAACCAGACACCACACGGGTGCAAAATTGATAATGAAAAGAGGTGCTGAGTAATAGAATCTATTCTTCCTGCCCCATTCCCTTCATTTTACTTTTAATCAAATACCATTATCTTTTGCACGATATTGGTCGACATTCAGTGAAACCTAATCAAAACCATATGGTTAAGAAATGATTTTAAAAATAAAGAAGCTGCTTGCGATAGAAGCTGTTCTTTCTTGTCACTCCCTTCAATACGTTTTCTTGAACGCCATATTCCCTCACAAAGTATTGAACGGCTCAGATGCTGCACAGTACAACTAAGGCGAAACCACGTAGTTTCGAATAGATTATCAAATAAAAAAAAACTTTGCAAGAGAACAAGAGAAACTTTTCTGTATTCCCTTGTATTTCATAAACATATATTTCTTTTACTAGGCTCTAGCCCTCTGTGGGGTGTCGCGCAACTAGCCTGAACATAAAGCTTTCTGGTTTCAAACAGATTGTTTAAAACATTGCTTGCAACATATTCTACTGTTCTTGCCCTCTGCGCCACCTCCATTTTTTAAATATCTACAAATCCAACATGTTGCTTCTCTTGTCAGACAAGACGCTTGTCGGACGAAAAGAAGCAAGAAGTTTGTATTTCCACTGTTTTTTACACAATTTTTTTACTCATTTTATTTCATTTCCTATATTCCCTAACTACATAAAAAATAGAAAAAATTCACTTCTTTTTTTCTCTAAGAACATTTTAAACTTATTTTATTTACACATTTGATTAGATAAATCAATTTTTTTTCCAAATTCATTTGACAATCGTCTAGTATTCGCTGACATATTTTTTCCCTATTCTTTGAAAAAATTTCACAAAGAAATTTTTATAGAATTTTCCATATACATTTGCTCACATAAAAATGTAATGTAATCCGTGTATGATTAAACTATCGACGAACATTTATTTTCATAAAGTATATAAAAGTAGATATGGTAAGTTCTACATTTCCCTAATGATTAGGAATATTTATCCTCTGGTCAACGTTTAGGAAGAAGACCCATATTCAAAGCCATTTTAAAACTAATCCTGCTATAAACTCCACCTCTATTTGTATATCAGAGAAAATTATGTCCAATGTTATTTTCTTTGTGTGACTTTGGGTTATTATTTGTGGGAGATTTGGCAATTATGATTACCAAATGGCTCGAGCGAAAAGAGGTTCCAGCGTTATCTCAGAAATATTAACAGATAAAGCTGATATGACAATATAAACCGTTCTGTCAAGTTTATAATGTGTTGACAATTGTTTGGATTATGTGAGTGAAACCATCGGCAAATAATCTCTCGTAGTTGATACAAGTTTTAATTGAAAATAACTCGGGATGGAAGCAAACAATTCTGGTTTACTAAGAATATTAGCAAGACTATCGGAGATTAAACATTGCATCGACAAAGCTATCTACTGTGGTGGGATTAGTTACACCATAGAAAACAAGCTAAATGTTCTGTCAACAAAAAAAAAACATGGAAACCTCATTTTTGATACGAAACACTGAGACGAGATTATTCTCTATCACAGAATTGCTTTTCACATCCACACACAGCTGCAAAAACGCGGTGAAAACATTGTATACATATCTGATTGATGCTCTCGAAATAAAACTCTTGGTGTTCTTTCGAGCTTAGAATCATTAGATACATAGAAATAAAAAAAAATATAGGTTAAAGCGAATAGAGAAGAAGTGTAAAGATGAGAATTAAAAACGAACACGTTGATATGAAAACAGTGGAATTTTTTCTTACACTTCTTTTCCTCCAAAGTAAGGGCTATATTCATGAATTTTATATCATTGGATTTTAGCTTTCTTGTTGGTACTGTCATAGTATACCGTGGGAATACACTTATAGACTTTACTGTCTCTCACTCTCTGTGAGTATATATGTGTAGTTACGCATTTACATAAAAGCCTTTATATACATGTATGTGTGGGTGTGTGCTTGTTTAATAACTTTGTATAACTGATACATTAAACACGAATGAACGAAGGATTTCAATACTGCTTATAGACTAACGTATGTAATAGTAATTACTGTTTCAAAGTTTAGCTAATAAAAATGAATTCTCAAAAGTCCCGAGAAGCTAAATTTACCGGCAAAATTCCAAAGTACACGCAATCATTATTTATGCATTCTGAGTTCAAGTCTAGCCGTCAAAAGCTTAGCTTTTTCTCAACTATCCCCCTCATCTGAAAATTGCTGACATTGTGCTACAATTTGATACAATATTATGTCGAGCTAGCAAAATCGTTGCTCGTCGAAAAAGGTTAACGGTATATTTTTTTCTGGACATTTCTGCCGAGTTCAAATCAAGGTGTGGCTAGAAGTGTTGTTCATCCTTTCGAGGTCGATAAAATAAAGTACAGCTATCATTGACATCGACTTTTCTTTTCCGCTAAAAATGCTGGTCTCCTGTCACAATTACTAATTTTATTAACCCATTTTAACCCTTTGTCCTCGTTTGAGGGCAGTTGCATTTGGTTTATTTACTGCAATAATGGTTAACTGGACACTTCTGCATGTTTGTTATATTTGCCAGGTTTGTTGTTGTTGTTGTTGGCACTCCGTCGCTTACAACGACGAGGGTTCCAGTTCATCCGATCAGCGGAACAGCCTGCTTGTGAAATTAACGTGCAAGTGGCTGAGCACTCCACAGACACGTGTACTCTTAACGTAATTATCGGGGACATTCAGCGTGACACAGTGTGAGAAGGCTGACCCCTTGAATTACAGGCACAACAGAAACAGAAAGTAAGAGTCAGAGAAAGTTGTGGTGAAAGAGTACAGCAGGGTTCGCCACCATCCCCTGCCGGAACCTCGTGGAGCTTTAGGTGTTTTCGCTCAATAAACATTCACAACGCCCGGTCTGAGAATCGAAACCGCGATCCTATGACCGCGAGTCCGCTGCCCTAACCACTGGGCCATTGCGCCTCCACTTTGACAGGGTTAACGTGGGTTAAAGCGGCGTCCTGGCAGAAGCCGTCCCTTTACGTTCTTATTTCAAACCACGCCGAAGTCATCTTTTCCGGGTCGTTAAAAATAAAGCACCAGTTAAGTCGGCATAATAGACCTGCCCTCTGCCTTAATACCGCTGGTCTGAAGCCAAAAAGTTGAAGGATTATTATTCACATTTGTTATTTATACAGCAGGAAAGAATTATATAACAAAACCTAAGTAATAATCGACGTAAAACTTATTTAAGTTTACGAATGAAAAAAAATATTCAGACAATCGTTATATCAGCCATAAAGCAAGAAATATAAATATAGAGAGATGATATACAAAATAACTGTGTGGCTTCGCTTGCTAATACTAGGCTTCAGACATTTAAGTAGCGTCACTCATAATATGAAGCAATGCAATTTTCATTTTTTATAAAAAGCATATAGGCTGAAATGTGTGTGTATAAAAATGTACAGTTCGACAGTCTGTTCTAGAAGCGATATTTCTATTAGTCTTCTTCAGACTCATCTTAATTATTTCAATTTTTTACTATCATAAATTATTGCAATGCTATCAACTTAGTGTGCCTTTGCGTGTGTACACACTCGCGCACATATATATATATATATATATATATATATATACTGTGAGTACATACATGTATTTATACTCATGCACATAGATTTTCTCTCTCTCTCTCTCTCTCTCTCTCTTTATATATATATATATATATATATATATATACAAATTATTGTAATAATGCTAGTCAACTGAAATGAGGGAAATGTTCTTTTGTTTATATATATTCTGGTACAAAAAATAACATTTTCTGTATCACTGAAAATATATATAATGATGGGTGTTATAGTTTTTATACTTTGATAGTCGTCTGAACGCTTCTGGCTTATCACAATGCAAATATCCTTTTCTACTCTAGGAACAAGGCCCGTAATTGTTGGGGAGGGGGTCAGTCGATTAGACCGACCCTTGTACGCAACTGGTATTTAATTTATCGACCCCGAAAAGATGAAAGGCAAAGTCAACCGCGGCAGAATTTGAACTCAGAACGTAAAGACAAATGAAATACCGCTAAGCGTTTCACCCAGCGTGCTAACGTTTCTTGATTCTTTATTGCCCACCAAGGGGCCAACATAAAGGGGACAACACATTACATGCGGGGACACAGAACGACAAATCAAAAAACAGCGTATGACAATGACGAATGATAACATGAAAATGAATAAATGAAATGGAGCCACTCAGTCCCACTTCTGGGCGACCCCATTTCTATCCTTTATCTTTTGTACCCCGTTCTTTCTACAATGCCAACCCCATAGAGTTCTAGTGTCTCACGGTGTGTCGAAAATCCCGGTAGCTCCTTCCTATCCATGTCTATTTCCCACCACCTATGTCCAATTTTATGTTCCAGTACACTCACCGACTGTTCCTCCGTAGGTAGCACACAACGGTGCGGCGTCTTAACATTATCGAACCCTTCGGTTCCCACCGACTTAAAGTCATCGAACTTCAGAATTTTTTTACGATCCTTGTTTCAATCGTCAATCATGATTACTGGACATATCACTTTTGTCTAGTGGGAGGGGATTTAAGATTTCTCGTGTGTATGCTTCTTTTTTTGTTTTCGTGTTGGAGGGGAATGGGTAGGCTCGGTGTCTGTGGGGGAAGACAGGGTCTGAGAGGCTAAGGGTGGGTGGGTGTAGTTTGGGGTTCCCATTCAGTCTGACTTGCTTTCTTTCTCTTCCTCTGTTTTTTCTCTTCTTGGTTCTATGTCGTTTATTTTTTTCTCCTTCCCCTTCTCTGGTTCTTTCCTGACTTTTCTCAGTCGGTAACTCTAATCTGCCCCTTTTGGCCACATTTGAAACATCGAGGGATTCTGCCCCCCACCCTGACTCTTAATACCGCATCTCAAACTGTTACTGTTTCCACCATTTTTTCTAGGTTTTCCGTTGAATTTTGTATAATTATATCCTACGCTTGTTTTTTCCAATTGATTATTTCTGGTTTCGTAGCTTGGAAAATGGATATTTCCTCTTCGTTGCCTAGAAGTATAGCCGCCGCTACCCAATCCACATCTATTTCGGGTGGGATCCCCTCTACCCTAACCTTGAATGCTTTCCTTCCAAGGTATGTGGGTAGGAGGAACACACATTCCGTCCTTAACGGGGTTGCTGAGTGTTGTTTTGCCTCTTCTTCCTTTTAAAAGAGAACCTCCACAGTTCCATATCGACTTCTTCTGGCAAGATATGTTACATCTTGCCAGATTGACTTCAAGACTTTTTCCATTTTCTCCACTGATACAACTTCAATTCTCTTATATTCTACAGAATACGTTGTACACAATTGTCCTTTCCTGCATATCTTTTGTGACTTCCTGGGGTGGCGAAAACTTTACGTCACCCCCTTCTCTGTGTATCATCTCCTCATAACTTTTCAAGATTAACAGATCAACTTCCGCCAATTCCTCAAAACTTTTCTTCTTTAATTGATGTCCATTCTTTCCACCGCTCGTACGACTTCCTGTTCTGACGACGATAATTCAGACCCACTAAGGTCTGAATAAAATAAATTGTTCTTTCTTTCGATAGTTAACTCTCCTCAAACGAGGAGAGAAAGCACAAACAAATTTCTGCAAAGCAGCACAAAAGCAATTAACGAAGTGTTTAAAACACTGATACAAAAACAAAATGATGTTAACACTGAAAATACCGTCAAAAATTACACACGTACACCTTGGAAAACACCGGAAGCATGCTGTTGTTTCTGCCAGCTCACCGCCTTCCAGAATGCAAATATCACGAAAGGGAATCAAGCAGGGTGTGAGCGAGGGCAGTAATAACGAATTCACATTTTGGCACAAGGCCATTAATTTCTGGATAGGGGGTAAGTCGATTACATCAACCCAAGCACTTAGCTGGTACTTATTTTAAAGACAACGATAGGATAAAAGGCAAAGTCGACTTTGGCACAATTTGATGTCAGAACGTTATGACAGACCAAATGCGATAAGTATTTTGCCAAGTGTGCTAACGATTTTCCCACCGGAACACCGCCTTAGTAATAGCAATAATAAGTGGAACAATAAACATGAGCATCACGGCACGAAATATCAAAATGTGCTCGAACAAAATCATAGCATACACATTTTACATGATCACCGTGGCACTCCGTCGGTTGATCCGACTGCGGAACAGCTTGCTCGTGAAATTAACGTGCAAGTGGCTGAGCACTCCACAGACACGTGTACCGTTAGCGTAGTTCTCGGGGGGACTCAGCGTGACACAGTGTGACAAGAATGGTTCTTTGAAATACAGGTACAACAGAAACAGGAGCCTCGTGGCGCTTTAAGTGTTTTCTCTTAATAACATTCACAACACCCGGTCGGGGAATCGAAAGCGCGATCCTATGACCACCAGTACGCTGCCCGAGTCACTGGGCCATTGTGCCTCCACACATGATCACCATTTAATAAAAGAAAGCAAAATCATACATAACCGAATATAATTTTCTACAACAGATAGGGACATTAAATTAAATAATTTTAACTTTAGATCAAAGCCAGTAGCTTTCAATAGTGGTGGCAGTAGAGAGTCGATTACATAGACACTGGTATTCGATTGAGACTTTTATCCTGTTAAAATCAACCATGACTTCGACTTCAGTTGAATTTAAGCCGAACTTTGTGACAATGAATGACAGTAAACCCCGGCAGAATTTGAACTCAGAACATAAAGACACACGAAATGCTGTCATGCATTTTTCCTGGCGTACTAACGATTCTGTCAAATTGCCGCCTATAATAATAATGATTTCAAATTTTTGAGACAAGGCGAGCAATTTTGGGTGAGGGGGAAAGTCGATTAAGGTAATCGGCTCAGCTATCGCGGGTGTAACGTTCCAAAACTCCCCGCGATAGGTGAAAATCCGCGAAGTATAATCAATACTGTACTGTATATCTTTCTAATTATTACCTCTGCCTTAGCTAAAGTAGCATTTCATAAGAATAACAAGGGTTTTAAGTTTTAGGAACAGAGCGGCAATTTCGAGGGGAGTGTTTTATTCGAAAGCATTGACCCCAGTTGCAATATTGGTATTTCACTTTATTGAATGGATTAAAGGATAAACTGACTCCCAGCGGAATTTGAAATCAGAGCGTAATGAGTCGGAAGAAAATCCGCAAGAGATTTTGTACAACGCTCTAACAATTATGCCAGCTCACGCAATAAGAGTAAATAATTAAAAAAATTGAAATATTGAGTTCATGCTTCTCGATATACAATATCTTTTCTGATTCATTTCAGTTGCATTTAAACAAATTTTACCACAAAGGAACACGAACTAACGGACTGCAAGGCTGTTTGACAAAATGTTATCTTCACAGACACAAATTCTTCCAATTTTATAGCAACGAGTGTTAAAGTGAAGAGAGAAACGAAGACAACTAATGGGCGTGGAGAAATAGAGAAAAAGACGTGAAAATGAGAAGTAGAAAGTGTGGATAAGAAACATTGAAATAAACTACTAAAAGCTGTTATATTGAATTATAAGGAGACAGCTTGGAGAAACTGATTCACGTCGGATGCGGTTATGTAGGCGTCTTTAATTGGAATAGCGGACAGCTTCAGGTACTACGTTCGATTAGAGTAGCACATAATTACGTTTATTTAAGGCCTTTTCACTGCCATAGTTTACAGTCATTTTATGAGACTGGTCGTTTATTGAGAAAGATAAATATATTCCCTCTGTCAGTGATAGAAAATTTGTGACTGAGATATAATATAAAACTGAGAGATATAGAGAATGCGGGTGAGAGGCTGAAAGAGGGGAGATGATGAGCCAAACAGAGAGAGAGAGAGAGAGAGAGAGAGAGAGAGAGAGATTGTGCGGTGGAGAATAGAAAATGGAGAGAAGGAGGGATGGAGCATTTTAAAAGAATTAATAGACATAAAGAGTCTATTAGTAGCTCATTGGTAACTACCAATGGGAGTGTAGAAAGTGTTCTAGAAGCCAAAAGTTGATAGCTGTATCGGCGACACTGCGCATGACGAGATCATTTAACTGCCGTGGCTAAGTTACTGAAGACTAAATATGGCCCAAGGTGAGACATGTCCGGAAATGAAGGCTGCAATGTTTTCTACTTCGGACACTTAAAGTTGCTTCGAGCATGAACATTCAATTTGATTGTTATACCATTCAGGCTCAGTCATAGCTGTGTGGATGAAAAATTCATTTCGAAGCTTTAAGGTCTCGTGGCGAGAATCACTTGGAATGTAAATATAATTAGTCACTGAAGTATCTATTTGGCTAGCATATTTTGAAATAAAATCCCTATGCCCTAAGTATAAATAAAGTGATAGTTTTCATCCATCAACCGCTTTAAGACGACCTTCCGGATTAGGATGCAGCTATAGAGCAGTCTATTTTGTTTGGGTATTCTGGTCAGCAGCAAGCCCCTATGTGTTAGTTTAGTCTCCCCATCAATTCTGGTGGTCCTGCAATTGTGTCATGACGCTACCCTTTCTCTTCTGAGGGCATCATGAATAAAATGCGACAAACAAATTTCTAAAGCATAGTACACCTGCCAGTTCCACGAACGACATTATCGTAGCAGATAAGATATCTAAATAAATACCTGGGGTTCTATATAAACTCGTACTTCTAGAAACTTACTGGGGGTTACGATGCATGTTGCAGACTTCTGCAGCTTTTCAAAATTAAATCTCTAAAAAATGCTTATTCTTCCGATGGACCAACGTATCGAACCTACATCATTGCTATTTAAACACGTAGATATTTAAACAGTTAATTATTTAACTGCGACCATGCTGGGACATGTCAATCAATGATTTCTGTTTTTTTTTTTCACTCAATATTAGAAAGGTTATAACAGGGTCTGAACGGAGTACTTATGCTCGAATGTAACGGTTTCCACCTCTTGGGAGGAATACACACAGGTACAGGTACTCGTACCAATATATCCCACTCTCTCACACATATATAAACACATTTCACTCTAATATACGCATCATTTTATTGTTAGTCTCCCTCTATTTTTTCGTCTTTTGCATATGTGTGTATGTATAAAATACATATACGCTCCCCTATATAAGTCTCATTTCATAAAATAATTAGAAAATTTAGAGGTAAATCATCAATGCCTATGTAATTGAAGACTTTTTCTCATATATATCACGGAAACAATGTGATTTTCGCCTCCCTCCGATGTATATTGTTTTTAAACACAAATCCATAACTCAACATGTCCAGGGAATATTTCAATCAAAAGCTGGACGTTGATTACTTAATGACAGGGTGTTATCCTTCTATGTATGTCAGGTGCAGAATCTTTGTAGTTGAGATTAGTGACCATGCGTGTGTAAAATGCCTCCGTCTGACAATGAATTGCCATAGAAAATTATATGGAATAACATAAAGGATTTCATGAAAACATTGACGAAAACTTCTCCAGGGAAATATATTTTCCCAGGAAAAAGCGCTTGTTATAGAGAATATGAGTAAATCGATATTACGTAAATGAAAAAGGTGGAAACGTAGAACGGAAAAGAGTTGGAATAGAATGAAATAGAAAAAGGTTATACTGAGAAAAAGACTTCAAATTACAAAACATAATTTTAAACACGTAAGATGAAAGACGATACGTAGAATGTCCAAAAGAGGCCGTGCATCATTTAGTATTTTTATACACATCTGTATGTTTATCTCAGGCGAACAGCAACGACACACGTGTACATACGTGCACATGCATATATTTCTACAAAATATATGCGTATACACGCACTGCAGACCTTATTAATTTACAAACATATCCGTAGAGCTATGCAAGTGCGCGCCTAAGCACATAGGCGCACATCTATTTGCACTGACAAGTTATTCATTCATATGCATACACACGTGTACATAGACACCGCGCAATTACTTAACTGAATATTCATGCACACTCATACAGGCTATATATTTACAAGGATATACAACTACATGAACATCAGTTTAGGCATATATTCTCGTAATGCACACACAGGCGCATACACATAAATATATGTATGTAAGACACGTGTGAATGCATGTATTATAATCATGTTCGAAATACGAATGTCTTCAATAGTTTCCTCTCTAATATCTAACATATTTTCATAGTTTTCTCCGATTTTCTCCGATTTTCTCGCTGTTTTTGTTCGGAGTAAAGTTGCGAACCCCACCATCATAATTTATATATTTTCATAGTGAAAACTTCGGGATGAAGTGGTATTGGCATGGCTTGATGTCTTTGTCTTGAGCAGGGTCTTTTTTTATTGACTTATGCTCACATTAATACTGTAGCTTAGATTTCCGATTGTTAGATCTATAAACCATCCGCGAGGTACTTATTTTCTGTTTATGTATTTTATGTCTAGGGATAGAAATTATAACTGCAGAGTCCAGCATACCATTGTTTTAAACAAACTGTAGGGAACTGAGGTTCACATGTCTTTAAAAAGAACAACCTAGAATGTAGTTGTGTTTTAAGTGCATGTCTAAAAGTAAAGCTCTACTCCATCTCTATCTATCTATCTATCTATCTGTGTGTGTAGGTGTGTGTGTGTGTGTGTGTGTGTGTGTGTGTGTGTGTGTGTGTGTGTGTGTGTGTGTATACAAGAATAAATATAATTAAGGGCATAGAAATATTCTAGCCTATATGCTGAAAATAGACGCTAAATCGTCCAGCCACATTAAAGTTCATCATAAAGTTACACACGTATACCTTTTATTATAATTATATATATTTCACCTTTTTATTTATCTATTTTTATATGCTGGCCACTGATTTTTATCTATTTTATACGCTGGCCACTGATAATTTTTTAAAAAATTTTATCCTTAAATTTTAAATTATATATATATATATATATATATTTCAAACTGAGCATAATGGAAACATGTTTAGTAACGCAGACTAAACATACTAAATATCAATAATCAATAAAGAGACAATCGATATGTCACTAACTTAACTCTTATGATTACCATTTTACGAATTCACTCACTGTATCAACTGAGAGAAACGAAATGCATTAAAAAAAAATGAAAATTCCCAGAACGGGCGTTTGAGTTTT